>NW_027515164.1:0-297500 GCF_048772815.1 Callospermophilus lateralis
AGGATTAGTAGTCAGAGTCTAGTAGGGTATGTGAATATTTCTGAGAATAATCTTGTGAAAAGATGATTATAAATCCACATTCATGAATATGAAAAATTTAGGATGTGTAAAATAATACACATATATTTCATATTTTGAAAAATCTGGAGAGTGTGTGTATATATATATATACACACACACACACACAAACATTCACAGACATTAAAAAGTAGCACTATATGCCAATTTAAAATCACCATGAAATATATATCATCCACAGATCCAAATAAATTCATTTTACTGAACATCGATTTATGTATAATGTTGTTCAACTAGGAAGCTCACCCACAGGTTGAATTTTCAGTTCCAACAGCGTTTAGGAGGAGTGATCCCTTTTCACAATTTGTATCTGCCAATTCAGCCTCCACACAAGAACGTACGTGTGGTAACAGTTAGGATTCTAAATGTGCATATAAAAATACAGGTGCTGAATAGGCTTCAGAGTAAGGGAGACAGGAATTCACATATTTCTTAACTTTTAAAATACATGGAGAACTATTTCAAAAAAAATTGACAAGATTTAAAACTCCTACACTATATAATTCAAAAGGCAAGCCCAACTATCCACCATGCCTCCTCTGAACTGCTTGTAGTTCTATTCTTTTGGGGGTATTTTTCTCCAACATATTAGGATTAGTAGTCAGAGTCTAGTAGGGTATGTGTTAATGTCAGTGATTCAGTATTTTGAATGGAAAATAGGAAAATGAATCCAATGTGTATGCAAATATGTGCTTCAGAAAAATCTTCCCACTCTCATCCAGAACAATCCCTTGACATTACCTTCGCCCCAAGTAAGACACAATTAGAGGAAAAGAGATAGAAAATATGTGAATACATATCTGAAATGGAATTTGATCAGGAGTTCACAACCATGGAGGTGGTAGAGGAGTTTTCAAAAGTAAGGGACAGGGTAAGCACTCCACAATCACAGAGCTCTGCTGGCCTAAAGACTTCTTGAGAAACTGCCTCTGAGTTTGGGCACTTGAAATATATGTTGTTTTCAGGAGCTTTTGCTTCCTTCTAGTGAGACGATCAAAGCTGGGTCAGCATCTATGTGACCTGGAGGACATAAATTGTAATATTCCAATGAACATGAGGGAGCAGTGCTGAATTCTCTCTTTGTAGGTATACTATGGCCACTTGGGGCTAAGTGTGCCCCCGCGTGGATTGTATATTCATTTGTTCCTCTTCCACTCTTCATTGTGTTTCTTGCTGCTGCACTGCGACTTTGGTATTTGCTTCACGAAATACATGGAGTTCAACTGGGACACAGTGGTCTAAGTGTCTGCCCGTGTGGACTGTGAAGCCATTTAGTAATCCTCCACTTTTCCTGGTGTTTCTTGCTGCTGCACTGCGAGTTTTGTATTTGCTTCATGAAATACAAGGAGTTCAACTGGGACACAGTGCTGGAGGGAGTTCTATCACATGTGGTGGCTCACACATGAGCATTCATGAAACCGGCCTCTATACCACATAGCTTGCTCCCTTGACCATAGCAACCTGATTCTGTAAATTACCCTAAAACCTCTCCATATAACAAGATGTGTTTACTTATAATGGTCTCCTGGCTGCACCATGTCCGTCTCATGACATTTGGAATCCAAAGGCAGATCCACATGGCCCCATCACAGATGTTTTATCACACACCTGCCTACCGCTGCTCTAGGCCCTCTACTCATCAGGCTCCAAATTACTGGCATCTCGGTTCTACACCATTTTCATTAAACCCAATCAATCAAGGCACTGTCTGGTACACTCATGATCAGAAATAGGACATCCAAAGGTTCTGTATGCCACCTGTTCATGGGAATTTCAAAAATTTAAACTATTTATCTAGCCATTTATCAAGGATGAAGTTGGAGGCACAGTGGATTTCAATTCATGCAGGAACCATTAAATGGTGAGTATGATCATTTCAATGAAAACTCTGGAGAACTCTCACAGGCAAGGCTTCCCAAAGAGTGTCCAAAAGGTCACCTGAAGCCAGGCTCATTGAGGTCTACAATTGAGATCCATGAGTGTTTTGATCTCAACTATGGCTGCCAAGTCTTTCAGAATAAAATCTTGTGGTATCCTGACTGAGATTCCCAGTGCTCTGTGGAAAGCTACCCTGGGCCTACATCTCAGGTTCCAAGGGCGACTCTCATGCATGGCCTCCTCAAATCCCAACACAACTCATGGCAATACTTCACTAAGCTCAGTTCCAGGACACAGTGTCTAAAAGGAGTCACACCAGAGTTCAGGCCCAGGAGGACCCAGTAATCTCTTCCAGCTACCACACATATGACCACAATTTAAATCAAAACACTCCCACATGGGCCTCATCTTCTTCTACACAGACACGCATCATAACCTCTGGCTGGAAGTTTCCATGAGGGGTGCAGCCCAAGACAGTGTCCAAAATAAGCTCCATTGCCCCTCATTTGCCAAAAGTCAGGGTGGCCTAAACACCCTTCCTTTGAACCAGGAGTGATCAAATAAGCCTGCCTTTAATACTGCTCTGCTTCTCCAATTTGAGGCCTAATGACTGTCAGGTGTAGATTTTCTATGTGATTTGGAGTCATGAGAAAACCCAAGCACCTATGGGCTATCCACTGTAGGGCTTTGAAGAACTCATTTGACCCAAATGATCCCTATTCTCACTTGACGGAAGTCAGGAACTGAAAAGGTCGGGCGAACTTCGGAGGAAAAGACCACCAAGAGACTGTCTCATGCCACAGCAAAGGGTTTATTGGGGGTCCAGCATGCTGAGGCTCAGAGCTCACTTCAGAGGAGCAAAGAACAAAGAGCCCCGAGAACAACTTGAGCAGAGTTTATATACATTCTTTAGAGAGGGCAGGGACTTTACATACATCATAGCCTCCTTTAGAAAATCATCATATACCGCGGGAAAATCAAATAATAACTCTAAAACATGATTAGCACATTCATTGGCAAGAACAGGTTGGGCAGCGGGTGATTGGTCAGCCGTGAGAAGGAGTATACATTTAAACTGATTGGTTGAAGCACTGAGATGTATACGTGCAAATCTGCATGGTTTCTGGGAAGGGGTGGTTAAGTAACGAGGTGGTCAGGGAAGATTTCAACACACATCTAATGGGAAGATCCCGGAATTGTCTTAAGTGCCACAGGAATTTCAGGTTCTGAGTGCAGCTTGGAAAATGTACAAAACCTGGTTCTTTACGTTTCAATTTCAATTTCTTTTATTCTTTCATTTCCCACCCCTTTTTCTGACTACTTTTAATCTTAAAAGTAATGAATCAAAATTATTGTGGGGTTTCACATTCTATTCCTACCAGTGCAGCATATTTCTGTCTGATTATCATGAGTTTCACCTGCCTAATCTGAGCCTGGAGAAAGGAAACTATGTGGTTAAGCAAACAAGGTCCCACAGTTAGCAACACCATAAGGATGATCAGGGGTCCAGCTAAGTCTGATATTAGTGTAGTTACCAGGGGTACTCGGTTAACCATGACTCAAAGCACCCTTGTTGAATCTCCCATTCTCTCTGGCGCTCTTCAAGGTATTTTCTTAATTTACTCATGAATTATTTTGCAACTCCAATATGGTCAGCATAAAAACAACATTCTTCTCTCAGTGCAACACAGAGGCCCTCTCCCTCATCAAGAGGAGGTCTAATCCTCACCTGTTCTGTAAAACAACTTCAGAGAGAGAGGTTAAGGATTCCTGCAAAGCTGTGATGGAGGTCTCTAACGTCTTCAAGTCTTGATTTATTGCTGTTTCTAATTGGGCCATTTGTTGTTAACCACGCATCATAGAAGCTGTTCCCATACCCACTCCTGCAGCAGCTCCTATCCCCAATAGGATGGCTACAGTAAGGGACAATGGTTCCCCTTGATATCGGGTTGTTTGTCCCCCTAGTAGACCTTCAAATGATTAGGCATTATGATAGAGTACCCTGGAGAGTATCTGCACCATTACACAATAATTTACAGGGCTGTCAAAGACCTGGGCTGAAATACAAGGAGTTCTGACTGTGTGGAGTTCAGTACCATAAAGGTTCCTTTAATTAGTTCCCAGGGGGAGGAGTCAGATGTACTCTGGACTGGGGAAGTAGGCAAAGACGGAATCCAGGAAGTATTAGATGGTAGAGGGGTTCTGGTAGATCTAGGCATGGAAGGTTTAGGAGGCTTAATCCCTGGCTTGAGGGGATTGGGTCCTATTGCTGTGGGATTTTCTTTCTTTTTAAGCCAGACGGTGAACCAGAGACCAAATTCATCACCTGGGCCATAAATATAGAATCGCATTCCCCACGTATTTTCCATAGGCCAGGTTTTTCTGAGGTAGCCCCTTCCTTTGGAAGTGAAAGTTATATTGAGGGGGTAACATAGAGTATTCTTTCCACAGCGAGTTTTTGACACCACTGGGCAAGCAGCACATTTCTTGGGATCAATCCAGGTGTCATTTCATCCTACCAGAATCATACCTTTCTGGGGAGTTTGGGTTCCACCATGCAGCTTTCGTTTGTTCACAACCCCAAGATCTACAATAAAAGTCACTGGGTCCTCCACAGGTTTGGGCCTGTTTTATGACTTTGGAAATCAGGTGGGCACACATAATAGTCAAGACTGGCTAGTTTACACCTGAGCTGGGGGAGATGACATCCATAATTCATGGGTTAAGGTGGTCTATGTTGCCCTGGTTAGGGTTTGAGTGGGATCTGTGTGGGGTCCTCTATGTCAGGGAGATCCCATTCAGGGAAGCCTATGGCAAGCTGACAAATGTCCGGGTGGAGAGATGGCCACCAAGTCTATAAGGTGGCTGTTTGTGAAATAGATCACACTACTTGCCCATTAGGATTCATTACTTGCCCTTGTTGCTGAGCACGCTGATGGGGATTAGGGCTGCTGGTGGTCATGGGAAGAATCCATAGCCCTACCCACATGACGGACACGCAACTTGAGATGGATACCAGTCTGTAGAAGTTTCCAGCCAGAGTCTGTACAGGGCTCAGGCATGAGATGGGAGGCATTGATCCAGGAAGTGATCCCATCCACTTTCACCACTGTGGGTGTTATAAGCAGCACCTGGTATGGTCCTTTCCAGTGGAGTTCCAGGGATGACACCTGACGCCATCTCACGTAGACGAAGCCTCCCACTTGATATCAATGTGGGGTTCCCTCGTCTCCAGTCTGATAAGCAGAGGCCAAATGTTTCCACAGGTATCGCTGGGTGCTGGGTTTGTTAAAGGGCTTTAAATCTGTCAAGCAAGGGGGTGTGAAAGGAATCATTAAGTCTCATAGTTGGGATTAGGTCCCCTACTGGAGGAAGGGCACCATTGAGAATTTCATAAGAGGTGAGGTTACACAAAGAGGCGGAGGGGGTATTTCTTTCACAAAACAGTGCATAAGGTTGGAGCATAGTCCAATTTTTTATGCCAGTATCCAAGCTTAATTTTGTTAAGTACTCTTTGATGGTTCTATTCATCCTTTCTACCTGTCCTGAGCTATAGGGTCTATAAGCACAATGTAACTTCCAATTAATCCCCAGGGTCCTGGCAAATCCCTTACTTTCCTGGGGCATGAATGCCGGTCCGTTAGCGGACCCTATTACCTTAGGCAGGCCGAACCTTGGAAAAATGTCTTCTACGATCTTTTTGACTACCATCTGAGCTGTTTCTTTCTTCATGGGGAAGGCTTCGACCCATCCTGAAAAAGTATCTACAAAGACTAGGAGATATTTAAGTTCATACCTTGCTGGCTTAATTTCAGTAAAGTTCAATTCCCAGAATTGTCCTTGTCTGGTTCCTTGTAAGCGCTTCCCTGCAGGAAGCTTGGATGGGTAAGCATTAACTACTTGGCAGACTTGACAAGCTCTAGTCACCTGCTCAGCTATTTCTTTCCTCTGTGAGTCAGTCAATAATAAGTCCTTTCTCCGGTCCTTTAAGAGTGCCTATATCTTCTCTGAGTCTAAGTGGGTGAGCTGGTGTACGTCTTTGACATAAAGGTGGGCTTTTTGAAATTGTAAACTTGGCTCTGTAGGATCCCAGAGTTCTGTATCTGTCTCCTCAGATGATAAGTTGCCTGAATGTTCCAGTGCGGCCAAGTCTCCTGATTGTTGTTCCCCCTGGTGTGGAAAAAGTTAACACAGTCACTCCATTTAGGGCTGCCAATTAAGCTTCCTCATCTGCCCTTCTTTTTCCAACCGCCAAGGGTTCGTTTCCCTTCTGGTGCCCTGGGCAGTGCACTATAGCTAGTGCCTTAGGGCCCTACACTGCTGAGAGAAGTTGGAGGATCTCATCTTTGTTCTTTATTTCTTTCCAGGTGGAGGTTAATAACCCCCTTTGATGGTAAATAGCCCCGTGCACATTTGCAGTGGCAAATGCATAGCGGCTATCAGTGTATATGGTGACCCTTTTGCCTGTTGCTAGTTCCAATACTTTCGTAAGGGCAATCAGTTCTGCTTTTTGGGCTGATGTCAGTTCTGGGAGACCAGAGGAACAGATGACATTAATTTTGCTAACTACTGCTTCTCCAGCCCACCGCTTACCATCTTGGAGGAAGCTGCTGCCATCCATAAACCATACAACTTCAGGGCAAGGCAGTGGCTGATCCTTCAAGTCTCGTCGTATACTGGTTTCCTCTGCCAGTATGTGTTGACACTCATGAGCAACGGGTCTTGATGATTCTTCTGGCAGCAGTGTAGCCGGGTTGAGTGGAGCAGCGGGTCCCAGCGTGATTCTGTCTTTGTCAAGCAAGAGGTTCTGGTAGTGGGTTATTCTAGAGTTTGATAGCCACATCTCTGGAGGCTGACAGATGATGCACTCCAGGGCATGGGGGACTATAATCGTTAGCTTCTGTCCCAACGTTAATTTATCAGCATCTTTTATTAGAAGGGCTGCCGCTGCTATAGCTCTTAAGCAATGGGGCGACCCACTAGCCACTGGGTCCAGTTTATTTGATAAGTATTCTACCGGCCTTTTCCAAGGTCCCAAAGTCTCAGTGAGCACAACCCGTGCTATTCCTTTCTTTTCCTCGATGTAGAGACTGAAGGGTTTTTCTATATCTGGGAGTGCTAAGGCTGGAGCAGATAGCAGCACCTTTTTTCTGACATTATCAAAAGCTTGTTGGTGCTCAGGGGTCCATTGGAAGTGGGCATCCCCCTTTATCAGCGGGTATAAAGGGGCAGCCAGAGACGCGAACCCAGGAATCCATAACCTGCAAAAGCCGGCAGTCCCAAGAAACTCCCTGAGTTGTCTCTTATTAGATGGGGGCAGTATCTGCACAAAGGTTCGTTTTGCGGGCTCAGTGAGCCATCCTTTGCCACCCCTAAGAGAATAACCCAGGAAGATTACTTCTTGCTGACAAATTTGGGCCTTTTTGGCAGAAGCCCTATATCCAAGCCGAGCAAGCTTGGAAAATAATGCTTGGGTCCCAGACTCATAGTTCTCTTTGGTGTCGGCTGCCAGTAGCAGACCATCCACATATTGGAGTATGGTGACATCGGGGTGTGCAGTTTTGAAGTCATTGAAGTCCTTGTGGAGGGGTTCATCAAAGAGAGTGGGAGAGTTTTTGAACCCCTGTGGGAGTCTAGTCCAGGTTAGTTGGACAGATGTTCCTTTTTTGGGGTCTATCCACTCAAAAGCAAACAGCAACTGACTGTCCTTATGTACGGGCAAGCAAAAGTGAGCATCTTTTAAGTCTAGCACAGTGTACCATTCCTGCTCCAGATTCAGAGCGCTAAGCAAATTATATGGATTCGGTACAGTGGGGTGAATCTCCTGCGCTCTGTTGTTGATCTCTCTTAGGTATTGAAGCGTCCGGTAGTCCCCAGTTCCTGGCTTTCTTACTGGTAGCAGGGGGATATTCTAGGACAAATGACAGGGCCTTAAGACCCCAAGAGCCAGGTATTTCTGAATATGGGCCCTTATCCCATCCTTAGCTTCTTTGATTAGAGGATATTGTTTAACACTGATTGGAGAGATAGAGGCTTTTAATTCTACTACTATTGGAGGTTGTTATATGGCTAGACCTAACCCAGCAGTTTCTGCCCAGGCATTAGGATAATCTTTTATCCATTTCTGGGGTAGTTTGCCTGTTTGATCAGTCCTAGGAGGCGCGAAGTGTTGATGTTCATCTTCTACGGATGTTGTCAAAGCCATGACTATGGGAGTTTTTACTGAAGGCTTTAGAAACTCCACTTGGGGACCATCAGGGTTAAAGGTTATTCTAGCCCAGAGTTTGGTAAGCAGATCCCAGCCCATCAATGGGGCTGGGCATTCTTGGATTACTTGGAAAGCGTGGTGGACTTTTCCATTTCCTAGGTCCATAGTCCTCTTAGTTGTCCCAGCCCAATATCTACTGCCATTAGTACCTTTAACAGGGGACCATTTATTTGATAGGGGGCCCAGTGGGGTCTTAAAGGTTTATTATACTGCTCCTGTATCCACTTCAAAGTTCACTGGGGTCCCCTCCACTTTAAATGTTACCCTGAGCTCGGAGAGGGGATCCGAGCCCCGACTTTCCTAGTCCTCTTCTAGAGTCAGCACGGCGGACTGGCATCTCTGCTTCTTTCGGGGGCACTCTTTGGCCTAGTGTCCTGTTTTCTTTACAGTAGGCACACTGATCTGAGGCCAGGGGCAGCCATTGGCGGGGGCCCAGGTATCCCTTTCTGTCTCCCTGCTTTTTAACTTCTGGCATATTTGGTGCTCTGACCAGAACCTTAGTCAATGCTTTAGTCTGCCTTTTGCTCCTTTCATCCTCCTTTTGTTCCCTTCCCGTCTCTCTCCTCTGTTCCCTTTCCTCCTCAGTTTCTCTCTTATAATATACTTTCTCAGCATCTCTTACTAAATCTCTCAAGGTCTTATCTTGTAATACATCTAGACGTTGTAACTTTCTCTTAATATCTAGGGCAGCCTGCTCGATAAAGGCCATTGCAACAGATGCTTGTTCATCCTCTGCCTGAGGATCAAAAGGAGTATATTTCCTATATGCTTCCATAATTCTCTCCAGAAACATAGAGGGAGACTCATTAGGCCCTTGGATAATCTCTCTTACCTTGGCCAAATTAGTCGGCCCTCTGGCGGCCACTCGGAGACCTGCTATTAGAGTCTGGCGATAAGTGGACAGATGCTACATACATTTAAAGGTGTTTGGGTGCCAGTTGGATCGGTTCATTGGCCCGTAGGGACGGAGAGGAAGCATCATAGGTGCTTCCGAGTTTTCTATTATCCGTCACCAGCGGGTTCCTTTAGGTGGCCCAGCTTCCTCCAGGGGAGGAGGGGTTGCTGCTGCTGAAGAGAAGTCCCCTGGAGTGCTTGGGTCTGGCCCAATTGCCTCTAGCGGCGGAGAGGCTGAGTCAGCGGCGAGAATATCATCTGGAACGTGTTGGGGGTTGGAGAGCGAGGGTAGATGATAAGGAGTGGGAGGAGTGTCCAGTCTTGTGACTCAGGGAGAATGGAAGGAAGAGGGGGAGGAGTGGAAGGTTTGAATGATAGGATGCTGGGGGAAGGGGTATATGGCTGTTGATCTGGGTGGCCACGTGGCCCCAGCTGAAAGACAATATCTCTGACTTTTCGGATTAGAGGGAAGTAGAAGGATCCTTCTGGGGGGCCACCTGACTCCGAGAATGGGCCATTCTGAAGCACAGAGAATCTGCCAGGTACGGCATTTTACTGAAAAAGAAAGATTCTGGGCCCTTGAGCGGACATCAGTCCAATGATCAAGTGTCAGGGACAGAGAAGTGGAAGTGCTTTGTCCCATAATGAGAGTTACTCAAACAGGGACAGTGAAGACACAAACGCAACACAGACAAAGACAAACAGTAAACGTTTAACATGAGTCCAAGACAAAGATTAGAACTGAGTAACTGCCAAAACCTGATGGGTTAGACAATAAAGACAGCCGGTAAACTCAACATGAGTTCAGAACAATGACCAAAACTGAGTAGCCGGCAAAACCTGATGGGCTGGCGAACCGAATCCTGAAGCAAAATATAAACGAGTTGAAGAAATTAGTATTCCTTGATTTCTCTAGTCCTCTGGAGTGTCCCCCAGGAACGTGGCCTGTAGCTCTGTGACACATCTGTCAGCCACCATCAGAGAGAGCTAATGCTCTTCACTGACAGCCACTTTGCCAATCCATAACCTGAAACCCAAAACCAGAAAGAGGTGCCTTACTTACCCCGAGAGGAGTCCATTGGGGTCTTTTGTCCGCCGCTGCCGGATATCTCACCTGGGGCCTCCAGATGAATAGGTGGGGCGAACGTCAGAGAAAAAGACCACCAAGAGGCTTTCTCATGCAACAGCAAAGGTTTTATTGGGGGTCCAGCATGCTGGGGCTCAGAGCTCACTTTAGAGGAGCAAAGAACAAAGAGCCCTGAGAACAACTTGAGCAGAGTTTATATACATTCCTTAGAGAGGGCAGGGACTTTACATACATGATAGCCTCCTTTAGCAATTCATCATATACCATGGGAAAATCAAATAACAACTCTAAAGCATGATTAGCACTTTCATTTGCGGGAACAATTCGGGCAGGGGGTGATTGGTCAGCCCTAAGAAGGGGTATACATTTAAACTGATTGGTTGAATACCTGAGATGTATACTTGCTGAGCTGCAGGGATTCTGGGAAAGGGTTGTTAAGTAACTAGGTAGTCAGGGAAGATTTCAACACACATCTACTGGGCAGATCCGGGAATTGTCTAAACTGCCACAGGAAAGTGCAGCTTGGAAAGTTTACAAACCTGGTTCTTTAAATTTCAATTTCAATTTCAATTTCTTTTATTCTTTCAGAACCTTACAGAGAAAGGCAAGAGACTTAATCCACAATGACTGCTCTTTTGGCCATTTTGGTTTTGGATGCACACATGGGATCTTTCTTTCGATCCATCTGGTGCTGATAATCTAAGTCACAGCCTCACACAGGGCCAAGAGGCTAATTAAGACACAACCATTTTCAAAGCAATTACTACTCTGAGGTCAGTTACAGAACTCAGTCTCTGAGGAGAATCACACCAGTGTTCAAGGCTAGGTGCACCCAGTCATCTTTTCCAACCACCACATAAATGACCACAATTAAAACCAAAACAATTCCACATGGCCCTCATCTTCTTCCATAGAGTCACTCATCATAACCTCTGGCTGGAGGATTCCTTGAATGGCGCAGCTCAAGAAAGTGTCCAAAATAAGCTTCCTTGCCCCTCATTTGCCTAAACTCAGGGTGGCCTGGACACCCTTCCTGTGAACTAGGATTGATCACATAGGTCTGCCGCTAATACTGCTCTACTTCTCCAATTAGAGGCCTACTGACTGTCAGGTATAAATTCCTTATGTGATTTGGATTCATGATTAAACCCAAGCACCTCTGAAGAGCTTGGAAGAACTCATTTGACCCAAAAAATCCCTATACTCCCTTGAAGAAGGTCAGGAACCTAACAGAGGAAGGCAAGAGACATCATCCACAATGACTTATGTTTTTGCCATTTTGGTTTTGGATGCACACATTGGATGTTTCTTTAGATCCATCAGGCGCTGAAAATCTAAGCCATAGCCTCTCACAGGGCCAAGAGGCTGATTCAGACACATGGCTTTCCAAAGCAATTAAGCAAAGAGCCACAGGTGATGCCCATTCATTTCCATTTGAAAACTGTTTCCTTCAGGCTTCACAAAGGGGTGGCCTGAGGCAAAGACCTTCCTGACATTCAGGGCAAAAGATCAATAGGTTAGCAAAAGGCCCAAAACAGGGTTTCTCCACTGAGGCTTTTCTGGTCACACTGATATCTGAGTTTTCTGAGATGCTCCAATTCCCTCCAGCTATCCAGAACATAGCCATGTCACAGAGTTTGGAGGTGGTACATATTTTGGACACAAAACCATGAACCTATTCTGGAGAGTGGCCAAAATTCAGGAAGAAAACAGAAACTTAGTAAGATAGTAGGTGTTGCCCATCGATAAGGCAACCTGCAGTCCATTACTAAAATGGACAGGATGAATGCTGGGAAGCTTTCTACTAGACAGGACACATCCATTGATGCATTCTCTTTTCTCATGTCTACAACCATGGACACAGTGGGAGACACAGACACAGAAACACTTGCCTTGTCAAAGTTCTTTCTAGAAATAGTCCACTCCAAACCAAACACACCGCCTTTCCTACCTATTCTCAGAACATGAGACAAAACCACAAACTCACACACACACTCAAAAAGGCACCTCCTTCCCCCAAGTAAGTCTGTGACTATCCAGAGTGTCCTTTGACTGGTGGGCCATTTTATGTTCCCCCGAAAAGGCCTGTCTTGTCTTAGATCTGGTCTCCTTGTCAAACACTGTGAAGTTGTCAGGAGCCTGTTCTGACCACTACATGCTTTCTCAGGGAAGGCCCGTCTTCAAAACTCTCCTCGCATTTGGCCATCCTCACATCAGTAGGTACCAAAAAAGACAGACTCTGTCCTTGGTAAATCCAAACATGTGAGCCCACTGGGACTGAGACTGGGACTGGCTCTGTGTGCCTGGCTTCCTGGATCCCAAATTCAGAGAGTTCCATCACCAAGGAAGTGAGGTAGGTCACTTATTTCAAGAATTTAATGAGTTCACTGCCTTGGCAACCACTTTGTTATAACAGTTGCTTCCAAGGGTCCCATGAGATGGAGGATACCCTACTTCCTCTGACACTTTCACTAGTTAGAATGGTATATCAACCATATGGAACCAGAAACAGCTCTCCACATTGTCCTGGTTTGGTCCATATTCTCTCCATTAAGAATAGAGAGGCTGATTCAGACACAACTCTTCATCCTGACAAGGTTGTTTGCCATGGAAGATGACTTTTGCTCTCTCAGGTCCTACATAGCTGCCTAATACTTCTCCAGGGATCATTTCTGCTTGGACCATTGAGTTTCTAAGCAGGTGGAAGATCCCCTACATTCCTGTATTGTAAGACAAACTCTGTCCCTGCTCTTCTGTAAAGGTAGATTGAGGGAACAGTGTATGGTTAGAGTTAATAACAGGTTCGATTTTGGTGAGGAGTCATTCTGTTGGATGAATAATGGTATTGGGAACCTGCGATATTTACAAGAATATATAGGTAAAATATAAGTATGGAAACAGAAATCTAGGTATGATTTGAAGCCCAGAAAGACATTGGGACCTTCTTTGGGATACTTAGCTTTGAATTATGTTCTGCACAGATGTCTAAGATAAATCGATATACAATGTTATAGGACCTTGTACCTTGGATGATTGAATGTCGAAGAGAACATCCAGGATAAAAGGGATAGTTGGTAGTATTAGGAAGACAGTTTGTAAGTTTAAAAAGAAGAGTGAGTATAAGTTTTGGACCAAAAATTCTTTAGCAATAGGGTTTCGGGTAGAGAGTGAATATGAATGTCAGAACGTGTGAAGAATCAGTCACAATGATGAACTGGGGAAAATATGTAGGAAAGCAGATATCCATAGAGACATTAGGAAATCATGCAAAGTGTAAAGTGAGTGATTGGATTAGACATTTTCAATATGATTGAGTTTCAATATATAATCTTAGGAAAAAACAAATATGTAGTCCCCAAAAAGATTGACAAGTGGGAGCATTAGGCAGCCTGGACATGGATGTTTTTAGTAATCCATGTTCATTTTCCATTTAGACTTTGGTACAATCATAAGTGTGATGTTTGCATTTTCTGACGAGAATATTACTGTGATAAAATGTATATGTGGATCAGGTAACATGAGTATTTCTTCCACCATTTCTTGGAGCCATATTTTGAAGATGTATAAATTAGTATTGTGGGTAAAAATAGATGTACCCTGTGTCTATGAATATAGAGATAATGCATGAATAGAGCGTAGTGTGAATAAATAATATTACTTGTTCCAACTTTAAATAATGGATTAAATTGATATCTAAAAATATTCAGGAAATCTTATATTGATATACATACATTCATTTCAACCAGTAATACATCTAATGGTAATATTAGGGTTGTGGTTTATCCTGAAGTGTGTGTGAGTTTTGCTTCAAACTGATTATGGAAATCAAATATAATATTTTTGGAAAGAAGTCTCATGAAAAGACCAGACAAGAAACATGGAGGAATACTTGTGTTCTGAAGCAGGAAGTGATTGACATTGAAACAAATGTCTAAAAATTTGTGAACTTGTGGATAAAATATATATCCTACGACGTGCATAAACTGCAGAAATAGTAATGTACCATTGTTGAATAAAAATGAACGTCAAATTATATGTCATGTCCCATAGGAGTCTACTTGCGTTGATATTAAACTGGGTCAGTTACTCTAGAAATGTTAGGATTTGTGTGCAGCTTTCACTGAAGTCAGTTTTCAGTACTAGGAAACAAATATATATTTCAAGTTGATGAATAATTCTGAGAATAATCTTGTGAAAAATCGATTATAAATCTAAATACATCAACATGAATAAATTTAGGGAGTATATATAAGAAACATATATTTCATATTTTGAAAAATCTGGAGAGTATGTATATATATATATATATATATATATATATATATATATATACACAAAACATACACACAGACTATAAAAAGTAGCAATACATACGCTAATCGAAATTCATCATTAAATATATATAATTCACATATGCAAAAATAATTATTTTACTGAACATGGATTTTTGTATAATGTTTTTCTATTAGGAAGCTCACCCATAGGTTGAATTTTCAGTTTCAACAGCGTTTAGGAGGAGGGATCTCTTCTCACAATTTGTATCTTCCAAGTCAGACAACACAAAAAAATTAACCTGTGATACCAGGTAGGATTCTATATGTGCATATAAATATACATGTGCTGAATAGTCTATAGAGAAAGGGAGACAGGAATTCACATATTAGTTAATTTTAAAAACACATGGAGAATTATTTTAACCAAAAATTGACTAGATTTATAACACCTACCCTTTATCATGTAAAAGGCAAGTCCAAATATACACCATGCCTGCACTGAACTGCATGTATTTCTATTTTGTTTTGGTTATTTTTCCTCCATCATATTAGGATTAGTAGTCAGAGTCTAGTAGGGTATGGGTTAGTGTCATGGTTTCAGTATTTTGATTGGAAAATAAGAAAATGAATCCAATGTGTATGCAAATATGTGCCACACAAAAATATTCCCACTCTCATCCAGAACAATGAATTGCCATTACCTTCACCCCAAATAAGACACAATTAGAGGAGAAGAGTTAGAAAATCTGTGAATACATATATGGAATGGAACATAATCAGGAGTTCACAACCTTGGAGGTGGTAGAGGAGTTTCCAAAAGTTAGGGTCAGGGTAAACACTCCACAAACATGGAGCTCTGCTGGCCTAAAAACTTCTTGAGAAACTGTCTCTGAGTTTGGGCACTTGAAATATATGTTGTTGTCAGGAGCTTTAGCTTCATTTGTAGTGAGACCATCAAAGATGGGTCTGCATCTATGTGACCTGGAGAACATGGTTTCTTTTTTTTTAATGAACATAAGGGAGCAGTGCTGAATTCTCTCTTTGTAGGTAAACTGTGGCCACTCGGGTCTAAGTGTCTCCCCATGTGGACTGTGAAGCCATTTGGTCATCCTCCACTTTTTGTGGTGTTTCTTGCTGCTGCACTGGGAGTATGGTATTTACTTAACGAAATACAATGAGTTCAACTGGGACAAAATGCTAGAGTGAGTTCTGTCATGTGTGGTGGGTCAGGTTCTCCAGGAGAATGCACCAACAAGTCTTCTATCCAACATAGCTTGTCCCCTTGACCATAGCAACCTGTTTCTTAAAATTGACGTTAAACCTCTCCATATAACGAGATGCCTTTACATATAAGGGTCTGCTGGCTACACTATTTCAGTCACAAGCCATTTGGAAGCCAATGGAATATCCACAAGGCCCCACCACAGATATTTTATCACACATCTGCACACCACTGCTCTAGGCCCACTACTCAGCAGGCTCCAACTTACTGGCATCTCTGTTCTACACCATTTTCATAAAACCAAGTCAATTAAGCCACTGTCTGGTACACTCATGATCAGAAACAGGACATCCAAAGATTCTCCAGTGCCACCTGGTCATAGGAATTTCAAATGTATCATGGTATTTATCTGAGATTAGGAAGATAGACGGTAGGATTAAAAAGAAGGGTGAGTAAAGGATTTGGACATTAAGTTCTGCTTCTCCAATTTGATGCGTATTGTCATGCATGGGCGACTCTCATGCCTGGCCTCCGAAAATCCCAACACAATTCATAGCAATACATCTCTAAGGTCATTTCCAAAACTCCGTTTCAAAGGGGAATCACACCAGAGTTCAAGCCCAGGTGGACCCATTCATCTCTTCCAACCGCCACACAAGTGACCACAATTAAAAACAAAACACTCCCACATGGCCCTCATTTTCTTCCATGTAGACACTCATCATAATCCCTTGCTAGAGGTTTCCATGAGGGACACAGTCCAAGACAGTGTCCAAAATAAGCTCCCTTCCCCCTCATTTGCCTAAAGTCAGGGTGGCCTGGGCACCCTTCCTGTGAACCAGGAGTGATCAAATAGGCCTGCCATTAATGCTGCTCTGCTTCTCGAATTTGAGGCCTACTGACTGTGGGGTTTAGATACTTTATGTGAATTGGAGTCATGAGAAAACCCAAGAATCTCTGGGCTTCCCTCTGCAGGGCTTTGAAGAACCCATTTGAGTGAGTCTAGGAGTTGGACCAAAAGTTCTTTAGCAATAAGGTTTTGGTGAGAGAGTAAATGTAAATGTCAGCACATTTGAAGGGTCATTCCCAATGATGAACTGGAGAAAAGGTATTTGAAAGCAGATATCAATGGAGACATTAGGAAATCAGGCAAAGTACAAAGTGAGTGGTAGGATAAGACATTATTAACAGGGTTGAGTTTGAATCTATAATCATAGGAAGAAACAGATATGTAGTCACCAATAGGAATAATATTTGAGAGCATTAGGGAACCAGGACATGGATGTTGTTAGTAATACATGCTCACATTCAATTTAGGCTTTGGTACAGTCATAAGTGTGACCCTTGCATTTTGTGTCAGGAATATTACTGTGATGAAATGTATATGTATATCAGGTGACTAGAGTATTTTTTCCACCATTTCTGAAAGCAATATTTTAAAGACTTATAAATTAGTATTGGGGATACAAATACATAGACCCTGGGTCTATGAATATAGAGATGATGCCTTAATAGACCATACTGTGAATAAATAATATAACAGATTCCACTTTTAATATTGGATTGAATTGATATCTGAAAATACATAAGAAATTTTATGTTGATATACAATCATTCATTCCAAACAGTTATACATCTAATGGTAATAATAGAGTTATGGTTTATCATGATGGTTGTGTGAGTTTGCCCCAAAAGTGATTATGGAAATCGAAAACAATGTGTTCAGAAAGAAGTCTCATGAAAAAACCAGTCAAGAAAGCTGGAGGAATACATGTGTTCTGAAGCAGGAAGTGATTGAAAGTGAAACAAATGCCTATAAATTTGCTAAATTGTGGAAGAAATATATATCGTATGATGTGCATAAAATGAAGAAAACTAATATACCAGTGTTGAATAAAAATGAACGTCAAAATACACATCATGGAACATAGGAATCTACTTGCACCGATGTTAAACTGGGTAAGTTACTGTAGAAATATTAGCATTTGTATATACCATTCACTGAATTTAGTTTTCAGTACTAGGAAACAGATATGTAGTTCAGGTGGATGAATATTTCTGAGAATAATCTTGTGAAAAGTTGATTAGAAATCCAAATATCTGAACATTAATGAATTTAGGAGTGTATAATAAGACACATATGTTTTACATTTTGAAAAATCTGGAGAATATATATATATATATATATATATATATATATATATATATATATATATATATATATACACACACACACAAAACCCACACAGAGCAATTAAAAAGTAGCAATATATATGCCAATCAAAATTCATCGTGAAATTTATATGATCCACATATCCAAAAATATTTATTTTACTGAACATGGATTTATATATAATGTTGTTCACCTAGGAAGCTCCCCCATAGGTTGAATTTTCTGTTCCACAATTTGTATCTGTCAAGTTGGCCACCTCACAAGTATGTACGTGTGATACCAGGTAGGATTCAATATGTGCATATACAAATACATGTGCTTAATAGGCTACAGAGAAAGGGAGACAGAAATTCACATATTTGTTAACTTTAAAAACACACGGAGAACTACTTCAATTAAAAATTGACTAGATTTATAACTCCAAACCTATATATTGCAAAAGGCAAGCCCAACTATACACCACCCCTCCTCTGAACTGCTTGTATTTCTATTCTGTTTGAGTTATTTTTCTCCATCACATTAGGATTAGTAGTCAGAGTCTAGCAAGCTATGGGTTAGTGTCAGGGAATCAGTATTTCGAATGGAAAATTGGAAAATGAACACAATGTGTATGCAAATATGTGCTACACAAAAATCTTCTTATTCTCTTCCAGAAAAATTTATTGTAATTAACTCCGCCCCAAGTAATACAGAATTAGAGAAGAAGAGTTAGAAAATCTGTGAATACATATCTGGAATGGAATATGCTCAGGAGTTCACAACCTTGGATGTGTTAGAGGAGTTTCCCAAAGTAAGGGACACAGTAAACATTTCTCAAATGTGGAGCTCTGGTGCCCTAAAGACTTCTTGGAACTGCCTATGTGGTTGGGCACTTGAAATATATATTGTTTTCAGGAGCTTTTGATTTCTTTCTAGTGAGACCATCAAAGCTGGGTCTGCATCTATGTGACCTGGAGGACATGGATTCTTATTTTCCAATGTACATGAGGTAGCAGTGCGGAATTCTCTCTTTGTAGGTAAACTGTGGCCATTGTGGGCTAAGTGTCTCCCTGGGGGACTGTGAAGCCATTTGGTCATCCTCCAATTTTCATGGTGTTTCTTGCTGCTGCACTGGGACTTTGGTATTTGCTTCACGATATACAAGGAGTTCAAATGGGACACAGTGGTGGAGGGAGTTCTGTCTTGTGCGGTGGGTCAGGGTTCTCAGGAGAATGCACCAAGCAGGCTTCTATCCCTCATAGCTTGCCCCTTTGTCCATAGAAACCTGGTTCTGAACATTGCCCTGAAACGTCTCCATATAACAATATGCCATTTCATTGAACATTCTGCTGGCTGCACCATGTCAGTCACAAGCAATTTGGAAGCTAATGGCAGATTAACATGGCCTCACAAAGATGTTTTATCATACACCTTCCCACCTCTGCTCTAGGCCCACCACTCAGTAGGCTTCAACTTACTGGTATCTCTGTTCTACACCATTTTTATGAATCCCAGTCAATCAAGGCACTGCCTGATAGATTCATGAATGATGTAGGACATCCAAATGTTCCCAGTGCGACCAGGTCATGGGAAATTCAAAAATTTCATGGTATTTATCTAGGCATTTTTCAAGGATGAAGTTGGAGGCACTGTGGGTTTTAATTCATTCGGGAACCATTAAATGGTGAGGATGCTCATTTCAATGAACGCTATCGAGAACTCTCACAGGCAAGACTTTCCAAAGAGTGGCCAAAAGGTCACATGAAGCCAGGCTCATTGAGGTCTACAATGTGAGGTCCATGTTTGTTTTGATTCTCAACTATGGCTGACATGCCTTTAAGAATAAAATCATGTGATATCCTGGCTGAGATTCCTAGTGCTCTGTGGAAAGGTACCCTGGGCCTATATCTCAGTTTCCATGGGCGACTCTCATGCGTGTCCTCCTAAAATCCCAACACAAGTCATGGCAATACTTCTCTGAGGTCAGTTTCAGAACTCACTCTCTAAGGGGAATCACGCCACTGTTCAAGCCCAGGTGGACCCAGTCACCTCTTCCAACCGCCACACAAATGAAAACAATTGAAACCAAAAAAAATCCCACATGGCCCTCATTTTATTTCATATAGACACTGAACATAACCTCTTGCTAGAGGTTTCCATGAGGAGCACAGTACAAGACAGTATCCAAAATAAGCTCCCTTGCCCCTCGTTTACCTAAAGTTTGAGTGGCCTGGACACCCTTCCTGTGAAACAGGAGTGATCCAATAGGCCTGCATTTAATACTGCTCCACTTCTCCAATTTGAGGCCTACTGACTGTGGGATTTAGATTATTTATGTGTATTGGAGTCATGATAAAACCCAAGCACCAATGGGCTAGCCTCTGCAGGGCTTTAAAGAACTCATTAGACCCAAAGGATCCTTATTCTCACTTGATGGAGGTCAGGAAACTTACAGAGAAGGACAAGAGAATTCACCCACAATGACTGCTCTTTTGGCCATTTTGGTGTTGGATGCATACATGGGATCTTTCTTTACATCCATCAGGTGCTGACAATCTAAGCCACAGCCTCACACTGGGCCAAGAGCCTGATTCAGACACATCCCTTTCCAAAGCAATTAAGCAAAGAGACACAGGTGATGCCCATTCATTTCCATTTGAAAACGGTTTTCTTCAGGCTTCACAAACGGGTTGGCCTGAGGCAAAGTCCTTCCTGACTCAGGGGAAAAGAACAATTGTTAAGCAAAAGGCCCAACCACGGTTTCTCCACTGAGATGTTAGTAGTCACACTGATATCTGAGTTTTCTGAGATGCTCGCCATTCCCTTCAGCTATCCAGTATATGGCCATGTGACAGAGCTTGGTGGTGGTACATATCTTGGACACAAAACCATGAGCCTATTCTGGAGAGTGGCCAGAATTCAGGAAGAAAACTGGAACTTAGGAAGATAGCAGGTGTTACCCATTGATTATGCAAGCCCTGGTCCATTCATTAATTGGGCAGGATGAATGCTCGGAAGCTTTCTAATAGACAGGACACATCCATTGATGCATTCTTTTTTTCTAATGTCTACAACCACGGACACAGTGAGATACACAGACATAGAAACACACGCCCTGTGAAACGACTTAGTAGAAACATTTCACTCCAAACCTCAAAACCGTCTTTCCTACTTATTCTCAGAACATGAGACAAAACCACAAACCCACACCAACACCCAAAAAGGCACCTGCTTCCCTCAAGTAGGTCTGTGACTATCCAGAGTGTCCTCTGACTTCTGGACCATACTATGTTCTCCCAAAATGGCCTGTCCTTTATCAGATCTGGTCTCCTTGGTCAACTCTGTGAAGTTGTCAGGAGCTAGTGGTGAGCCACTACCTGCTTTCTCAGGAATGGCCCCTCTTCAGAGCTTTTCTGGTATTTGGCCATTCTCACATCAGTAGGTACCAAGAAAGATTGACTCTGTCCTTGGTAAATCCAAACAAGTGAGCCCACAGGGACTGTGACTGAGACTGGCTTGGATGCCTGACTTCCTGGATCCCATGTTCAGAGAGTTCCATCACCATGGAAGTGAGGTGAGGTCACTTCCTTCAGGAACTGAATGAGTTCACTGGCTTGGCAACCACTTTGTCCTAACAGTTGCTTCCAAGGGTCACATGAGATGGTGGCTGCCCCAACTTCCTGTGACACTTTCACAAGTTAGATTGGTATATCAACCATAGGAACCTGGGAACAGCTCTCCACAGAGGCCTGGTTTGGTCCATCTTCTCTACATTAGGACGAGAGAGGCTGATTTGGACACAACCCTTCATCCTGGCCAGGTTGTTTGTCATGTAAGATGACTTTTACTCTCCCAGGTCCTTCATAGCTGCCTACGTCTTCTCCAGAGGACATTTCTGCATGGACCTTTGAGGTTCTCAGCAGGTGGAAGATCCACTACATTCCTGTATTGTAAGACTAACTCTGTCCCTCCTCTCTGTAATGTTAGATTGAGGGGAAAGTGTACGGTTAGTGTTAATAACATTTTCGATTTGGGTTAGGAATCATTCTGCTGGATGAATAATGGTATTGGGAACCTGTGATATGTATGAGAATATATAGGTGAAATACATGTATGAAAACAGAAATCTAGGTAAGTTTTGAAGCCCAGAAGAGAATTGGGCCCTTGATTGGGATACTTAGCTTTGAATTAGGTTCTGCACAGATGTGTCAGATTAATCAATATTCAATGGCCTAGTACCTTGTACCTTGGATGATTGAATGTAGAAGAGAACATCCAGTCAAAAAGGGATAGTCGGTAGTTAAAGGTTAATAAAATAGGTACTTGTCACTTCCTGTTTCTCTGTATGCTTAACAAAACACTTTTGAAATCTTGAGAACTCTTTGCTAATCTTGTTCCCAGAATGTGCTCTCCCCAACTGCCAAACTGCAGAATGTACTCCCTCACCCGTGTGCACGCACACTGCCCACTCACCCGGACCCATCAATAAACTTTCCTCCCTGCCCTCTCCAAGAAAATTATATAAACTCTGCTTAAGGTGTTCTCAGGGCTCTCATCTCTTTTCAATTGAGCTCTGAGCCCCAGCATGCTGGACCCCCAATAAACCCTTTGCTGTTGCATGTGACAATCTCTTTGTGGTCTCTTCCTCCAAGGCTTGCCCGACCTTTTCATATGGAGGTTCCACTGAAATCCAGCAGCGGCGAATGTGAGACCCCATGTGTCGTGGCTTTCACTATTTGTGTATCTTTCATTATGGGACAGAGCACTTCAATGCCTCTGTCCCTGACGATTGATCACTGGCCCAAAGTCCACATAAGGGCTCAGAATCTTTTTTATTTAGTAAAACACTGGACCTGGAAGACGCTCTGTGCCTCAGAATGACCCACCTTTCGAGTCGGATGGCCTCTAGAAGGATCTTTCTACTTCCCACTAATTTAAAAAGTTAGAGATATTGTCTTTTAGCCAGGGCCACATAGCCATCTGGATCATTCCGCCATATATCTTAACTTTGCAGGACCTCTGCAAATCTCCTCCTCCATGGGTGAAGCCTTTCCTTATCGCTGCCCCTGCTCCTACTCCTTCCCCCATGATCTCTCAAACCCTCTGCTCTTCTTCCTTCTCCACCCTCTGTTCTCCCTGAGGTAAGAGTCTCCAAATTTTTAGAACTCACCCAAAACCGATCTCCCTGATTTTACCTGACTTAATTAATTACTTATATTGATAGTCTATTTATCTTTCTCTCCATTGTTTTAAGAAGAGTGGTGTCACTCATTTTTTCTTCTTCTGACCTGAGACAGGGTGACATGAGTGGGCATGGCATGAGGGACATGAGTTGCCTTTTAGAAGTCAGTTGAGGGACATGAGTTGCCTTTTAGAAGTCAGTTCGGTTTGAAGTCTGATTGGGAAAGAACAGGTTGTAAAGTCATCTGGGGATGGGTTCTTCTATGAGAGAAACAAAAACCATGAGTACTGAAAAAGTGTTGCAGCAGCTGGAACATGTCACTGTATAGAAGTTCCATCACCAGTCTTTAATATCCCCAGTTATCCGGACTGTCAACTTAACTTGTACTGTTACACTTGTCCCTCCCCATAAGATACAGTTTAATAATTTAATGTCATCTGATCTTGTAAAATCTTTTTACTAGTATGACCTCTGTGTCTCTTACAGAAACCTTTAATTCTGTTACTCAGGGATGGATAATTGTACTAGCAAACACCAAGCCTACCTGTGTAGGTTAGGAATATCTGTAGGCCTTAAACTGAAAACTTATCCCTGTGGCAGGTCTTCTTGATAGTCTCTTTTTATAAGTATCAGGCATTCCTTTCTGAGAATTCTTCTTTGTAGCCACCAGTCTTACTTATTTTGGGAGGCAAACATAAAGTGCATACCTTAAAATTATATTATTATTATTATAATTTAAAATGCCCAGGAATGGATGTATTTTGTTCTTAACTGTCTTTGCTAAGTGTTTAAGATGAAGCAGTCAAACTGACTTTTGTTTCCATCTATTGTTAACAGTCAGCTGAGCTTTTATGGGAGTCAATTCTGGGGAAACTTGAGAGCAGATTCTCAGTTCTCCTAGTGCCATTTGCGCTAGGTGGGTCCAGATCTTGCTTGACCATTTGGCTTCCCTCGGAAGCATCAGGGATGTCTCCTTTCTTTGATGACTCTCCTCTTCGTAACAAATACCCTGATTGGCTTTCTGTTCTCCAGTGGTCTCATTAATCTCCCTGATCAGGAGGAGGTTATGTGGCTCAGAGTTTCAAAGCTCTTTAGAGAAGTTCCCTGTTCCCTGGATTCAGACTGACTCAGAGGGCAAAAGCCAAATATTGGTTTTCTTGGCGCTTTTCATTTAACTTCAATTTTAAATCCTAATCTTAAACATCCAGCAAATAAATTTTAACAGCCTTATATTAAGAGTACTGGGCTTTAATGTCTATATCATTATCTTTTTATTAATTGGGATCTGTATTTTTCTGTCTGTATTGTAAGTAATGACTTATTATCTTGAATAAACCCATGTTGTGTTCTTAAAGCAACACGTTTGTAAAACAGTAACAGAGAATCTTTAGATCACTTATAAAATAATTTCAAAATAAAATTAACAAAAGTAAAAATACTTAGCTTGTGTAATAGCTACCCTGAATTTTTTGGCTGAGTTATACATTATATCCCCTGTTTGAGATCCTAGGAATATTGACCTTAAAAAAACCAACTTTTTAACATAACTTTAAAGAAATATTATCTGACCTACTGGTTTTGTAGTCATTCTCACATGTAGTAAGATGGGACACAGAGCCTTATCTCAGGTAAGGCAGGGCTCTTTATAAATCTTAAGTATTTTAGTTCTAAAGATAATCTTTATTTATAAATATCATTTGACAAAGTTTACATAAATTGTTTGAGGTCACATGAACATTAGCTAACACCATATGATATCACATTTAAAACATGAATTAAAGAAAGGCTGAAAGTTTTTAACCTTTACATCGATTAGGCTCTCATTAACTAAAAAATACATTTAAAGTTTTCCCCAATGTAAAAAGTAACATAAAAGTTTACATATCTTATTGATAACAGGTAAATAAATCCCCAATATATTTTTTTACCATAAAACTTCAGAGCACCAGCTTGATATAATGCTCTTTTAAAGTTTCTACCTTACAGACTTGAATACATATAAGATATGAAAACATTGATAGCATCGCAATAACATTGATGTTTCTACATTAACCAAGTTTAGCTTTTAAAGCAATGGCAGTACAGTGCTCTAAAATAACAGTTCTTATTTAATCAGTTGTTTAATTTTTATGGTTGCTTGCTCTAGAGAAAATAAAACTTAATAAACACAACGTTATGGGTAAACTTATGTTTTAAGAAATTTCTGTCTCATTAACACATGACTGATTTTTATATTCTTATACAGACTTTAATAAAAACTTATTCAGACCTTAGTAAATCAATCAGATATCTAACAAAAGTACTCATGAATGAGTAATCCCAATCAAATTTACTTTATTTATTTATCAAAATATTAGAGAAATGTATTGACAGTGTAAACCATTTTTATGTTGAAGGAAAGGTCCTAGTACCAAGGCATATTAGACATTTTGTAGATATTAATATTTTATTAGATTTTTGAACACCTAGAAAAATTTGTAAGCTTAAATTTAAAGACATTGATTTTTATCTGTTTATCCAATTTAAATTGAAACATTTAAATCATGTGAATTAAAGATCTTTGGATCTCCTATTTAAATTTGTTTTAATGAGCGCTTTTTTATGAGCACTCCTTGTATATGTTAGTTTGTGTATCATATATATGATATACGGACATATGTATATATAGACATACAACACATAACAAAAGTGTGCACACATAATAATAGTAAAGGCCTTGTAGCTTTTCTCAGGTGAAATCTCCATTGCAATGTTTCAAAATGTCTACAGTTGGTCAAAGATAGAACTGATCTGAAAAACATTAACCTAGGTCTGTATGCTCAAAATCATGAGCTCAAAAAAAAAGTATCTAAGGAAAAAAAAAAGAGTCCTAGAAAAAGTGACTGGCTAGTAATTAGTAAATAAAATACAATTTACCTTTTTTTTTTCCCCCTTAGGCCTCAAATCAGTCTCCTACTAAGATTGCAGGCTTCTTTCATTTACATTTCAACATAAGTCATGGCTGAGGTCTGGAAGGAGCAGGAAAAACTGCTATTCTGAGCAGACACCTCAGGCCTAAGGCATTTTAACCATAATTTTGAGGTTCAGATGTTGAAAATTATGATATAAATTTAAGATACAATTCACAAAATTTTATATCTTTACATCTTGTTTTGTCAACAGATACCATTCTATGATTTACTATCCTTGTCCAAATTAATGCACTGGTACACACAGTGATATTTTCCCAGGCTATCCAATTCAAAATTGGTGAAAAAAAGACTGTATGATTGGGAAGTTACTTGCCAACTTGGAAGTAGAGTTCTTCAGTTTTCCATCCTAAGTATTTAAGTTCTCTGGCATGAATTATCTGAAATCATAAACTAAAAAATTACCTAAACCCGACTTTTAACTGCAAGATTGTGCAATGCTTCAATTCAGATACCAGATTGTTAAAATAAAACATCATCATTTAGACACACATTCAGCTAAGATCATTCCCAAGAAACAATTTATAATATCAACACATTATTGCACATGTCTTAAAGGGCCAGATACAAAGACACAAGACAGACAGAAAGGAGGTCCAGACTATGGCTGTCAGAGAGAACCCATTAAACCAGAGCAGATAAGAGAAAAATCTCCTACACCAGTGTGCACCATAGATATCCACAGGGGGGGGGGACCACATGTTTTAACAGAGGAGCAACCTGAAATGTAAAATAAAGTGTCTCCATGGTGACTTCACTGCATTTAGTGTCCCCTTTTTCTTTTTCTCTTTTTTAACAAGACAGAGGTGGCATAATTCTTACAGTGCGGAAAGGAAGGAGGTAATTCCCTGAATCAACAGGGCTTTGGCAGCTGCTGGGAGTCCCTCAGTCCTTCCTTTTACTTACAGGATTAACTCCTCTTGTTCAGTTTCACACCAAGCATGCTTCATCTCCTAATATTCCAGTAGACAGCTCTCACAAAGTTCCGGGGAGGAGGGGGGGTACCAAATTTGCAAATTAAAGTTCGATTCCTGAACTTGAAGCCAATTAATACCAATTTAATAATGAGGACTGAGTTTTGAGAAAAAGAAAAAGGGAGGTTTATTGCTTTGCGAACAAAGGAGAAACACAGGGGACTCTGCCAAATGTTGTGACTCTCTTGATCTGGAGCGACAAGGGGTTTTAAAGGAGTTTCACTTGTTAACCTGGGAGATGCTCAGTTCTTAGGTCCCCAGCAAGCATTGCCCTCTGCAATGGGTGTGCTCCAGGCAGCCAGCAAGGAGCTACTGTCATCCTGCTTAACAAAGGGGGGTAAAGTTCATCGCAGTTCCCTAAAACACAGTCCAAAGTGGTGTCAGGCTTACTCTCTTTATTACCCATTTTTACGTCCAAAATACTTAAGTTTTTACCACTGAAATCACACAACAAAACAAACAAAAACAAACAAACAATCAAAAAAATAGAAGACAAAACAAAACACAAAAAACAGAAAACCAGCGCCTAAACAGAAAAACAGTGGAACAGTGCAACATCTTGCTATAGCTCCAGGGTAGGAGCGCGTGCGTGCCTGTCGGCCCCTCTCTACAGTTCCAGAGGAATTCCCTACAGAACAGAACAGAGGACAGAAAGATTCTCGTTACTCTCCTGGAAAGGAGTATATGTGAGCCTCCCCAGGCCACATCTCTGTCATCAGAAAAGATCTCCCTTAACAGGATATCAGATGTTATAAAGGCGCCACTTACCTATGGAGGACTCCTCCACCAGGTGCTTGCTAATAGTTTTAGTGCAGAGGTTCACTGCAGTGCTCCCCGGACTAAAGGCTCTCTTCCTAATATAGAGAAGATGGACCAAATCAGGCCTGTGTGGAGAGCTGTTTCTTGGTGCCTATGGTTGATATACCATTCTAATTTGTGAAAGTGCCACAGAAAGTAGGGTAAGCCTCCTTCTCATGGTACGCTTGAAAGCAACTGTTTGGACAAAGTGGTTGCCAAGGCAGTGACCTCATTCAGTTCCTGAAGGATGCAACCTCACCTCACTTCCTTGGTAATGGAACTCTCTGAACTTGGGAAGCAGGAAGCCAGGCACACAGAGTCAGTCCCAGTCCCAGTCCTAGTGGTCTCACTTGATTCAATTTAGCAAGGACAGAGTCAGTCTTTCTTGGTACCTACTGATGTGAGGATGGCCAAATGCCAGGAGTACTCTGAAGAGGGGCCTTTCCTAAAAAAGCAGGTACTGGCTCACAGCTGGCTCCTGACCACTTCACAGAGTTGGACATGGAGTCCAGATCTGAGACAGGATAGGCCATATCGGGGGAACATAGTATGGCCCAGCAGTCAGAGGACACTCCGGATAGTGAGAGACCTATTTGGGGGAAGGAGGTGCCTTTGTGGGTGTGGATGTGTGTTTTTGGTTTTGTCCCATGTTCTGAGAATAGGTAGGAAAGTCGGTTTGTTTGGTTTGGAGTGAACTGTTTCTAGTAAGTTGTTTAACAAGGCGAGTGTTTCTATGTCTGTGTATCTCACTGTGTCCATGGTTGTAGACATTAGAAAAAGAGAATGCATCAATGGATGTTTCCTGTCTAGTAGAAAGTTTCCCAGCATTCATCCTGCCCAATTTATGAATGCACTAGGGCTTGCCATATCGATGGGCAACATCTGCTATCTTCCTAAGTTCCTGTTTTCTTCCTGAAATCTAGCCACTCTCCAAAATAGGCTCATGCTTTTGAGTCCACGATATGTACCACCTCCAAGCACTGTGACATGGACATGTACTGGATAGCTGAAGGGAATGACAAGCATCTCAGAAAACTCAGATATCAATGTGACCAGGAAAGTCTCAGTGGAGAACCCCTGCAATGGGCCTTTTGATTGCCTATTTTTCTGTTGCCCTGAATGTCAGTAAGTTCTTTGCCTGAGGCCACGCCTTTGTGAATCCTGAAGAAAACAGTTTTCAAACGGAAATGAATGGGCATCACCTGTGGCTCTTTGCTTAATTGCTTTGTAAAGGGATGTGTCTGATTCAGCCTCTTGGTCCTGTGTGAGCCTGTGGCTTAGATTCTCAGCACCTGATGGATCTAAAGAATGATCCCATGTGTGGATCCAAAATCAAAATGGCCAAAAATCAGTCACTGTGGATGAAGTCCCTCACATTCCTCTGTAAGGTTCCTTACCTACATCAAGTGAGAATAGGGATCCTTTGGGTGAAATGAGTTCTTCAAAGCCCTGCAGATGCTAGCCCATAGGTTCTTGGGTTTTCTTATGAATCCAATTCAAATAAAGAATCTAAACCCCACAGTCAGTAGGCCTCAAATTGGAGAACAGAGCTGTATTAATGGCAGACCTGTTTGATAACTCCTGGTTCACAGGGAGGGTGTCCAGGCCACCCTGACTATTGGCAAATGAGGGGAAAGGGAGCTTATTTGGAACACTGTCTTGTGCTGCGCCTCTCATGGAATCCTCTTGCCAGAAGTTATGGTGAGTGTCTATATGGAAGAAGATGAGTGGCATGTGGGAGTGTCTTGGTTTTAATTGTGGTCATTTGTGTGGCGGTTGGAAGAGATAATTGGGTCCACCTTGGCTTGAACTTTGGTGTGATTCCCCTTAGAGTCTGTGTTTTGGAATTGACCTCCGAGAATGTATAAGGTCCTATGCCATTGTATATCCATATTTCTGGGACATCACTACAGAATGTAATTCAATGCTAAGTATACCAATCAAGAGCCCAATGAACTTCTGGGCTTCAAATCTTACCTATATTTCTGTTTTCATACTTATATTGAAAGGTTAATAAAATAGGTACTTGTCACTTCTTGATTTTCTGTATGCTTAACAAAACACTGTTGAAATCTTGAGAACTGTTTGCTATTCTTTTTCCCAGAATGTGCTGTCCCCAACTGCCAAACTGCAGAATGTACTCGGTCAACCAGTTGCACGCAAACCGCCCACTCGCCCTTACCCATCAATAAACTTCCCTCCCTGCCCTCTCCAAGGAAAATATATAAGCACTTCTTAAGCTGTTCTCAGGGCTCTCTGCTCTATTCAAGAGAGCTCTGAGCCCTTGCATGCCGAACTCCCAATAAAGCCTTTGCTGTTGCATGAGACAGTCTCTTGGTGGTCTCTTCAACCGACCCTCGCCCGATCTTTACATCTCGTGGCCCCAGTGAGATCCGGCAGCCGCAGATGAAAGACCCCCAAAGGGCTCCTCTGGGGGTAAATAAGGCCCCTCTTTCTGGTTTCAGGATTCAGGTTAGGGTTTCACAAAATGGCTATTGGTAAAGAGCGTGAGCTCTCTCCCACGGTGACTGACACACATGTCACAGAGCCACAGGCCATGTCCCTGGGGGATGAACTCATGAAATCGAGGAACAATAGTCTCCTTGATTCAGTGATATTTTGTTTCGGATTCGGTATTGCCAGCCCATCATGTTTTGCTGGCTACTCAGTCCTGGTCTCAGTATTGGACGTCCATTGCCTGTCTTTATTGTCTTGTCTTGTCTGTGTCATGTGTCATTGCTTTTATTGTCTGTGTATATTTCATTATGGGACAGAGCACTTCAATGCCTCTGTTCCTGACCCTTGATCACTAGACCAAAGTCTGCTTAAGGACTCAGAATCTTTCTTTTTCAGTAAAATGCCAGATCTGGCAGATTCTGTGTCTCAGAATGACCCACCTTTGTAGTCGGATGGCCCCTAGAAGGATCTTTCTACTTCGCACTAATTTGAAAAGTTCGAGATATTGTCTTTTAGCAGGGGCCACGTAGACATCCAGATCAACAGCCATATATCTTAACTTGTCAGGACCTCTACAAATCTCCTCCTCCAAGGATGAAGCCTTTCCTTGTCCCTGCACCTGCTCCTACTCCTTCCCCCACGATTCTATCTCTTTAACTCTCTGCTCCTCCTCTTGCACCCTCTGTTCTCCATGAGTCTCAAGACTCTACTGGACTCTCCTCCCCCTCCTTATCCTCTGCCTTCATCCCCCAACTCCCAACACCCTCTAAGTGATTCCCCTGCTGCTGACTCAGCCTCTCCACCATTCAAAGAAGCTAGGATGGCCCAGCACCATCCAGATGACTGTCCCGTGGCACACAGAGCCCCTCCTTCCCTGGAGGAAGGTGGCCCGGCTAAAAGAACTCAGAGAACTCGCCAACGTTTTTACACCTGCCTACTTGGGATAACTGCCAACAACTCCTAGGGACTTTCTTTATGACAGAGGAATAAGAGAAAAACCTCCAAGAAACTAAAAAAAAAATCCTCGGACCTGATTGGCGACCAACACAACTTCCCAACATAATCAAAGCCAGCTTACCCTTAATCCAAACCAACTGGAACCCCAACACCTTTGAAGATAAAGAGCATCTGTCCAATTATTGCCTGGCTCTAATAGCGGGTCTCCAAAGGGCTACTAGGTGACCAACTAATTTGGCCATGGTAAGAGAAATTATTCAAAGGCCTGATGAATCTCCCTCTTTGTTTCTAGAAAGAATTATGGAGGCATATATGAGATATACTCCTTTCGATATCAGTCAGCGGATCAAAATTCATCTGTAACGATGGCCTAATTGGGCAAGCTGCCATGGATATTAAAAAAATTTAAAAGAGAGATTTAGTCAGAGAAGCCGAGAAAATATACTATAAGAGAGAAACAGGGAGAAAGAAAGGGAGCAAAGGAAGGATGAGAGAAGCAAAAGACAGACTAAGGGATTGACCAAGATCCTGGTCACAACAAGAAAGAGGCCAGAAATTAAGACGTAAGGTGACAGGAAGGGATACCTGGGGCCATGCCAGAGGCCACCCCTGCCCTCAGATCAATGTGCCTACTGTAAAAAAAAAGGATACTGGGCCAAAGAGTGCCCTATAAAGAGACAGCCACGCCAGCCAGCCATTCTGACTCTGGAGCATGACTAAAAAAGTTGGGGCTCAGATCACTTCCCCTAGCTCAGGGTAACTTTTGAAGTGTAGCGGACCCCAGTAAACTTTGAAATGAAAACAGAAGCAGTATACTCAGCCCTTAAGGCCCCATTGGGCCCTCTATCAAATAAAAGGTCTGTAGTTCAAAGAACTAATGGCAGTAAATATCGGGCTTAGACTACTAAGAGGACCATGGACCTTGGGAAAGGAAAAATCTATCACTCCTTCCTAGTAATCCAGGAATGCCTGGACCCATTGATGGGCAGAGATCTGCTCACCAAGCTCTTGGCCTAAATAACTTTTAACCCTGAAGGCCCCCAAGTGAAATTTCTAAATTCTTCAGTAAAAACTCCTATAGTCACGGCTTTAACTATATTAGTAGAAGATGAACATCCACTCTTCACACCCCCCAAGACTGATCAAACAGGCAAGCTACACCAGAAATGGATAACAGATTATGCAGATGCCTGGGCAAAAACTGCTGGGTTAGGCCTGGCCGTGAAACAACCTCCAATAACAGTGGAGTTAAAAACCTCAGCCTCCCCAATCAATGTCAAATAATATCCTCTAAGCAAAAAAAGCTAAAGATGAGATAAGGCCCCATATTCAGAAATATCTGGACTTAGGGCTCCTAAGGCCCTGTCAATTGGCCTGGAACACTCCCCTGCTACTAGAAAAAAAAAAGCCAGGAACCGGGGACTATTGTCCTGTTAAAGACCTAAGAGAGATCAACAACAGAGTGCAGGACATTCACCACACGGTACCTAATCCGTACAATCTGCTTAGCACTCTGAACCCTGAGCGGAAATGGTATACTGTTCTGGACTTAAAAGATGCTTTCTTTTGCTTGCCTCTGCATAAAGATAGTCAGTTGCTGTTTGCTTTTGGGTGGGTAGACCCAGAAACCTGAACGTCTGGTCAACTAACTTTGACTAGACTCCCACTGGGGTTCAAAAACTCCCCCACTCTCTTTGATGAAGCCCTCCACAGAGATCTCAGCAATTTCAGAACTATGCACCCCAAATCACCCAGCTTCAATACGTGAATGACCTGCTACTGGCAGCCAACACCAAGGAAAACTGTGAGTCTGGGACCCAAGCACTATTATATGAGCTTGCTCAACTTGGGTATAGAGTTTCGGCCAAAAAAGCCCAAATTTGCTAGCATGAAGTAATCTTCCTGGGCTGTTACCTTAGGGGCAGTAAACGATGGCTCACTGAGCCCAGAAAACAAACCATTGTGTAGATACCACCCCCATCTAACAGGAGACAACTCAGAGAGTTTCTTGGGACTGCTGGCTTTTGCAGGTTATGGATACCTGGGTTTGCGTCTTTAGCTGCTCCTTTATACCCGGTGTTAATGGGAGATGCCCAATTCCAATGGACCCCTGATCACCAGGAAGTTTTTGATAACATCTATGGACACTGACACTGAACGCCTCAACTTCATAGAGCTCAGGCTGCAATTACAGAAAGCCCTACACTACGTTAAAAATGTACACCAACTCACTCACCTTGGTTCAATGAAACTGCAGGCATTCCTGTAGGATTAAGAACAGAGTTTTCCACTAACCGACTCACAGCGAAAGGAAATAACTGAACGGGTAACAAAAGCCTGTCTAGTCCGTCAATTGGTTAATGCTTACCCTTCCAGTTTCCTAGAGGAAAGCACCTACGAAGAACCAGAAAATGACAATTTTGGGAAGTGGACAATAGTGAAATTAAGCCAGCAACGAATGGACTTAAATATCTCCTAGTCTTTGTAGATACATTTTCAGGATGGACTGAAGCCTTACACACAAACACACACACACACACAAAAACAACCAAACTGCACAAATGGTTTTCAAGAAGATCCTGAAAGATATTTCTCCAAGATACGGTCTGCCTAAGGCAATAGGGTCTGATAATGGACTGGTGTTCATGGCTCAGGTAAGTCAGGTGTTCACTGGGACCCTGTGGATTAATTTGAAGTTACATTATGCTTATATACCCCAGAGCTCAGGACAGGTAGAAAAAATAAATAGAACCATTAAAGAGACCTTAACGAAATTAAGCTTAGAGCCCGGCATAAAAGATTGGATTATGCTCCTGCCTTATGCACTGTTTCATGCGAGAAATAATCCCTCTCTTTCTTTGTGTAACCTCACCCCCTATGAAATTCTCTATGATGCCCATCATCCAGTAAGGAACCTAACCCCAACTCTAAGGCCTAACGATCACTTCCACACCCCCTTGCTTGACAGACTTAAAGTCATTGAAAGAACTCAGCCATACCTGTGGAAACAGCTGGCCACTGCCTACCAACCTTGGGAGGAGGGGACTCTAAGTCAATATCAAGTAAGAGACTTCGTCTACATAAGACAACATCAGGTGTCATCCCTGGAACCCCACTGGAAAGGAACATACCAGGTGCTACTTATAAAACCTAAAGCGGTAAAAGTAGACGGAATCACTTTTTGGATCCATGCCTCTCATCTCAAGCCTTCGCTGTGTCCAGACTCTTGTTGGAAACTGGAAAAGCCTGCTAACCATTTCAAATTGCGTATTCGCTATGTGGATAAGACTATAGACTCTCCCCTTGGCCACCAGTAGTTCTAACCCTCATCATTCCGTTCAGCAGCAATGGCTGATCACAAATCCTACTAGACAAGAAGTATGGTCTATCTCGCATACAGCCCCCTTAGAGACCTGGTGGCCATCTATCCACCCAGACATTTGTCAGCTCGGTATAGGTCTTTCCTATTGAGATATCCCTGATGAAGAGGATCCCACTAAAATTCCATTAAATCTCTTCTGTACCATAGATAATGGAAACAAACTTTATGGATGCAGGGACACGCGAGACAGATTCAGGTTGGCTAGCCTAGATTACTATGTTTGCCTAGAGGACTATCAAAGGCACAAACAGCCACGGCTGTGTCGGGGAGAAGCCGACTTCTTGTGTAAGTCAAGTGAATGTGAGCATACAGGGGCTGCCTGGTGGAACCCAAACTCCTCATCAAATTCAGTACACAGCATTGGCCATATTACCAATTAGACAACCAAATACTATGGCCCCCAGAGGGTTCTCTAGATCCTCAAATTCTGCATGACATTTTTAACTTTGGCAAGTTCTCAAAAGGGGGAAATTTCCCTATGTGGAATCCTTTTCCCTCCTTTGCTCACATCCTGTACTATGCTTCTCCAATAGTTCCTCACCCTCAGCCTTCTGCTCTAGACTCTCTGCTATCACTCCCATCTTAGCAACTTGATTTCTCCTCTCCAATTACTAAATCAAAAACCAAAACCTCCGCTGGTTCTCAGAACATTGCCCCCTTGCTGAGGTAGCAGGTACCAAGGTACCCCTTCACCCACTCACTCCTCTCTTTTCCTGTCAGTGCCTGCACTAGGTCCCAGCAAGTCCTCTAGCAAGCTAACCCAAAGCTCAAACCAGCTGATAAGAGGCCTCAGACCCCTATACAAGATGTAATGAAAATGGCCTTTAAAGTTGCTTTGTCATCACTGAAAACAGGTTTCTAAGAATTTAAAGTCCCTCAAAGGCTTTTTGGAATATTTACTCCCATCTTCCCCTCTGCTCTACCTGTTCTACTGCTCAAGTTTTGTTTTAGGAAAATCCCAAACCCCTTTCCCATTTTTCTTTTACATCTCTCTTTCCTCATTCTTAGATCCACGGAGCTGCTCTCAGCCTCGACTACCCCGTCTTCCCCCTCTGTACTAGGTCCATAGAAATGTCTTAAATGAACTTCTCCAGAAGTCTTCACCAAGGCTTACTTTAGGTCTTTCAGCAAAAGAGTCCCTCTGAAAGAGTTCAATGTACATAAACTTGCACTTTTCGTGTTGCCCTGTTCTACTTGACCACTGGCTGGAAAAATCACCACCCCTAAGCTAGACACCTCCTTACCAGTTTTTCACAAAATATGTGAACAAGGCCTCTGGCCTTGAGCTGGGGCTTCACCGAGATGGCTACATTTCTAAGATAAAAATGTTAGCAACTGGGCTCCATGGTGACAGCTGGCAGGGAGAAAAAAAAGAGACAAAAAAGCTCTCCCCTTCCAAGGTGTCCTTGAAAAGTTAACTTGCCCAGAACAGAGGAAAAAAAAACAGAAACAAAAACTAATTTTTGTGAATTTCTGCAGACTGTGAACTTCTGAGCCCCTTCCCTTACATGTTGGGTACAAACTCTAAAACTACCAAAACTTGGGTTTCAGGGGATTAATTGATTACAAAAGAAGCAATGCCCTCTAAATCCGGATGCAACCAAATAAGAATGTTTTCCTCACTTTGTGCTATCTTAGGTGCATTTTCTTGTCCATCCATAAAACAGTATAATTCTATGCACTTTAACATTATTTATGTTTTCATAAAATGGTCAATAGATGTGATTAATTATGTAATGATGTAGATGTTTTTCAGAGTGCTCTATCATGACGCAGGTTCATTTAAAGTTCAAATAGGGGGGCATACAACCCGGTTCCACCGGGAACCTGTATCCCTCACTTTAGCCATCCTATTAGGAATAATAATTGCTGAAGGCTTGGGCACAGGAAGAACTGCCCTAGTCCATGAGACACAACAAAGACACAATTAGAAGCAGAAATAGACCAAAGCTTAAAGACATTAAAAACCGACACCACAGCTTTACAGGAATTTTAACCTCTCTCTCTCTGAAGTTGTTTTATAGAGCAGGCGAGTGTTGGACCTCCTCTTCATGAGAGAAAGGTGCCTTTTTGCTTGCATTGAGGGAAGAATGTTGTTTTTATGCCGACAATACTGGAGTTGTAAAAGAATCAATGAGTAAATTAAGAAAACGACTTGAAGAGCGTCAAAGAGAGACAGAGGCCCCAGAAGGAAGGTTTGAGTCTTTGTTCACATAGTCAACCTGGTTAACTATGCTTTTATCTGCCAGGGCCATTCCATTAATAATCCTCATATTATTGCTAACGGTAGGACCCTGTTTGCTCAACCGTGTAGTTTCCTTTCTAAACCAAATCGAACATGTTATTAAACCTAACCATACACTGTTCTCTCAATCTAATTTTACAGAAAAGTGGGGACAGAGTTGGTCTTAAAATACAGGAATATAGAGGATCTTCCACCTGCTGAGAAACTCAAGGGTCCATGCAGAAATGATCCCTGTAGAAGATGTAGGCCACTATGAAGGACCTGAGAGAGCAGAAGTCTTCCATGGCAAACAACCTGCTCAGGATGAAGGGATGTGTCTGAATCAGCCACTCTCTTCTTAATGTATAGAAGATGGACCAAAGCAGGCATGTGTTGAGCTGCTCCTGCATGCCTATGGTTGACATACCACTCTAACTGGTGAAAGTGTCACAGGAAGTAGGGGCAGCCTCCTTCTCATGGGAACCTTGGAAGCAACTGTTAGGACAAAGTTGTTGCCAAGGCAGTGACCTCATTCAGTTGCTAAAGGAAGTGACCTCACCTAACTTCCTTGGTGATGGAACTCTCTGAACTTGGAATCCAGGAATCCAGGCACCAAGAGCCAGTCCCAGTCCCAGTCCCAGTGGTCAAACTTATTTTGATTTACCAAGGACAGACTCAGTCTTTCTTGGAACCTACTGATGTGACGATGGCCAAATGCAAGTAAAGCTATGAATAGGGGCCTTTCCTGAGAAAGCAGGCAGTGGCTCACCGCTGGCTCCTGACAACTTCACAGAGTTGGCCAAGGAGACCAGATTTGAGACAGAACAGGCCATTTCCAGAGAACATAGTATGGCCAACCAGTCAGAGGACACTCCGGATAGTCACAGACCTACATGGGGGAAGGAGGTGCCTTTGTGGTGTGGGTGTGGGTTTGTGGTTTTGTCTCATGTTCTGAGAATAGGTATGAAAGGCGGTTTGTTTTGTTTGGAGTGAACTGTTTCTAGTAAGTCGTTTGACAAGGTGAGTGTTTCTATGTCTATGTATCCCACTATGTCCGTGGTTGTAGACATTAGAAAAGAGAATGCATCAATGAATATGTCCTATCTAGTAGAAAGCTTCCCAGCATTCATCCTGCCCTATTTATGAATGGACTGCAGCTTGCCTTATTGATGTGAAACACCTGCTATCTTAAGTTCCTGTTTTCTTCCTGAATTCTCGCCACTCTCCAGAATAGGCTCATGGTTTTGTCTTTAAGATATGTACAACCTTGAAGCTCTGTGACATGACCATGTACTGAATAGCTGAAGGGAATGGCAAGCATCTAAGAAAACTCAGATATCAGTTTGACCAAGAAAGTCTCAGTGAAGAAACCCTGCTTGGGGCCTTTTGTTTACCAATTCTTCTGTTGCCCTGAATGTCAGGAAGGTCTTTTCCTCAGTCCACCACTTTGTGAAGCCTGAAGAAAACAGTTTTCAAATGGAAATGAATGGGCATTACCTGTGGCTCTTTGCTTAATTGCTTTGGAAAGGATGTGTCTGAATCAGCCTATTTGCCTTGTGTGAGGGTGTGGCTTAGATTCTCAGCTCCTGAGGGATCTAAAGAAAGATCCCATGTGTACATCCAAAACCAAAATGGCCAAAAGAGCAGTCCTTGTGGATGAAGTCTCTCGCCTCTTCTGTAACTTTCCTGACCTCCATCAAGCCAGAATAGGGATCCTTTGGGTCACATGAGTTCTTCAAAGCCCTGCAGAGGCTAGCCCATAGTTTCTTGGGTTTTCTCAAGACTCCAATTCACATAAGGAATCCAAACTCCACAGTCAGTTGGCCTCAAATTGAAAAAGCAAAGCAGTATTAATGGGAGGCCTATTTGATCTCTCCTGGTTCACAAGAAGGGTGTCCAGGCCACCCTGACTTTAGGCAAATTAGGTGCAAGAGAGCTTATTTTGGACACGGTCTTGGGCTGTGCCCCTCATGGAAAACTTTTGCCAGAGGTCATTATGAGTGTCTATATGGAAAAAGATGAGCGCCACATTGGAGTGTTTTGTTTTAAATTGTGGTCATTTGGGTGGCGGTTGGAAGAGATGACTTGGTCCACATGTTCTTGAACTCTGGTGTGATTCCCTTAGAAACCGAGTTCTCAAACTGTCCTCAGAGAAGTATTGCCATGAATAGTGATGAGATTTTATGAAGCCAGGCATTAGTGTCGCCCTTGGAAACTAAGTTCTAGGCCCAGGATGGCTTTCCACAGAGCACTAGGCCTCTCAGCCAGGATACCACATGATTTTATTCTGAAAGATTTGGCACTCATAGTTGAGAGTCAAAACTCATATGGACCTCACATTGTAGACCTCAATGGGCATAATATCATGTGATCTTTTGGCCACTCTTTGGGAAGCCTTACCTGTGAGTGTTCTCCAGAACTTTCATTGAAATGAGCTTCCTAACCATTTAATGGTTCCTGAAAGAATTGAAACTCACAGTGCCTCCAACTTCATCCTTGAAAAATGGCTAGAAAAATACCATAAAATTTTTGAAATTCCCATCACCAGGTGGCACTGGAGAACCTTTGGATGTCCTGTTACTGATCATGAATATACCAGAGAGTGCCTTGATTGACTGGGTTTCATGTAAATGGTGTAGAACAGAGATGCCAGTAAGTTGGACTCTGTTGAGTAGTTGTACTAGAGCAGTGGTGGGCAGGTATGTGATAAAACATCTGTGGTGGGGCCATGTGGATCTTCCATTGGCTTCAAAATGGCTTGTGACTGACATGGTGCAGCCAACAGAACCTTCCATGTAAAGGCAACTTGTTATATGGAGAGTTTTCAGGACATTGTTCAGAATCAGGTTGCTATGGTCAAGGGGGCAAGCTATGTGGGATAGAATCCTGGTTCTTGTATCCTCCTGCAGAACCTGACCCACCACACATGACAGAACTCCCTCTTGCACTGAGACCCAATTGAACTCCTTGTATTTCGTGAAGCAAATACCAAACTCCCAGTGCAGCAGGAAGGAACAAAACGAAAATGGAGGATTACCATATGGCTTCAAATTGCACATGGAAAGACATTTAGCCCCCAGTGGCCACAGTTTACCTAAAAAGAGAATTTAGCACTGCTGCCTCATGTTCATTGGGAAATAAGAAAGCATGTCCTCCAGGTCTCATAGATGCAGACCAAGCTTTTATGGTCTCACTAGAAAGGAAGCCAAAGCTCCTGACAACAACATATTTTTCAAGTGCCCAACCTCACAGGCAGTTTCTCAAGAAGTGTCTATGCCAGCAGACCTCCATGTTTGTGGAGGGTTTACCCTGTCCCTTACCTTTGGAAACTCCTCTGCCACTTCCAAGGTGTGGGCTCCTGAGCATATTCCATTCCAGATATTTGTTCACAGATTTTCTAAATCTTCTCCTCTAATTGTGTCTTACTTGGGGCGAAGGTATTGTCAAGGCATTGTTCTGGATTAGAGTGGGAAGATTTTTGTGTAGCACATATTTACATACACATTGGATTCATTTTTCAATTTTCCATTTGAAATACTGAATCCTTGACACTAACCTATACCCTACTAGATTCTGACAACTAATTCTAATATAATGGAGAAAAATAACCCAAACAGAATAGAAATACTAGCACTTCAGAGGAGCCATGGTGTATAGTTGGTCTTCCCTTTTGCATGATATAGGGTAGGAGTTATAAATCTTGTCAATTTTTTGTTGAAAGAGTTCTGCATGTGTTTTTAAAGTTAACACATATGTGAATTCCTGTCTCCCTTTTTCTGTAGCCAATTCAGCACATGTATTTTTATATGAACATATAGAATCCTACCTGGTATCACACCTATATTCTTGAGAGGTGGCTAACTTGGCAGAGACAAAGTGTGAGAAGAAATCACTCCTCCTAAATGCTTTTGGAACTGATAATTCAAATTATGAGTGAGCTTCTTAGTTGAAAAACATTATATATAAATCCATGTTCAGTAAAATTAATATTTTTGGATCTGTGGATGATATATATTTCACGATGAATTTTAATTGGCATATATATTGCTACTTTTTAATGTCTCTGTGTGTGTTTTGTATATATATATATATATATATATATATATATATATATATACTCTCTAGATTTTTCAAAATATGAAATATATGTGTCTTATTATACACTCCCTAAATTCATTCTTGTTCATGTATGTGGTTTTATATTCAAATTTTCATAAGATTATTTTCAGAAATATTCATCCACCTGAAATACATATTTGTTTTATAGTATTGAAAACTCACTTCAGTAAATGGTGCAAACAAATCCTTATATTTTTACAGTAACTGACCCACTTTAACATCAATGCAAGTAGATTCCTATGTGACATGATGTGTATTTTGACGTTCATTTTTATACAACACTGGTACATTACTATTTCTTCAGTTTTTGTACATCATATAATATACATTTCATCCACAACTTCATAAATTTAAAGAAATTTGTAACACATTCTATCACTTCCTGCTTCAGAACATATGTATTCCTCTTTGTTTTTGACTGGTCATTTCATGAGACTTCTTTCCAAACACATTATTTTCGATTTCCATAATCAATTTTGAAGCAAAATTCACACACTCTTTATGATGAACCACACCCGTAATATTTCCATTGGATGTATAAATGGTTGGAATGAATGTATGTATATCAACATATGATTCCCTGTGTATATTCAGATATCAATTTATTCCAATTTCTAAAGTTCGAACCAGTTATATTATTTATTCGCACTATGGTCTATTCATGCATTATCTCTATATTCATACACACATGGTACACCTATATGTACCCCCAATACTAATTTATACCTCTTCAAAATATTGCTCCAAGAAATGGTGGTAGAAATACTCATGTCACCTGATCTACATATACATTTTATCACAGTAATATTCTGGCCACAAAATGCAAAGTCACACTTACGACTGTACCAAAGCCTAAATGGAATGTGAGTATTGATTATGAACATCACCCATGTCCAGGTTGCCTAATGCTCTCAAATGTCAATCCTATTGGTGACTACATATTTGTTTCTTCCTAATATTATTTATTCAAACTCAAGCCTGTTGAAAATGTCTAATCCTATCGATCACTTTATCATTTGCCTGATTTTCTAATGTCTCTATTGATATCTGCTTTCCTACATATTTTCCCCAGTTCATCATTGTGACTGAGTCTTCACATCTGCTGACATTTACATTTTCTCTCTACCCGAAACCCTATTGCTAAAGAACTTTTTGTCCAAATCCTATACTCACACGTTTTTCTAATCTTACCAACTATCTTCGTAATCTTACCAACTCTCCCTTTTTGAATGGATGTTCTCCTCAACATTCAATCATCTGAGGTACAAGAACCTATGCCATTGTGTATAGATTTATCTGAGACATCTGGGCAGAACATAATTCAAAGCTAACTATTCCAATCAAGGACCCAATGACCTTCTGGGCTTTAAATCTTACTGAGATTTCTGTTTTCATACATATATTTCACCTCTATAATCTTATAAATATCGCAGGTTCCCAATACCATTATTCATCCAGCAGAATGATCCTAACCCAAATCAAAAATGTTATTAACCCTAACCATACACGATTCCCTCAATCTACCTTTATAGAAGAGCAGGGACAGAGTTGGTCTTACAATACAGGAATGTAGGAGATCTTCAACCTGCAGAGAACCTCAAAGGTCCATGCAGAAATGATCCCTGGAGAAGATATAGGCAGCTATGAAGGACCTGAGAGAGCAAAAGTCATCTTCCATGACAAACAACCAGGTAAGGATGAAGGGATGTGTCTGAAGCAGTCTCTCTCTTCTTAATCTAGAGAAGATGGACCAAACCAGGCCTGTCTGGAGAGCTGTTCCCGGGTGCCTATGGTTGATATTCCATTTTAACTTGTAAAAGTGTCATAGGAAGCAGGGGCACGCTCCATTTCATGGACCCTTGGATGCAACTGTTAGGACAAAGTGGTTGCCAAGGCAGTGACCTCATTCAGTTCTAGAGGAAGTGACCTACGTCACTTTCTTGTTGATGTACCACTCTGAACTTTGGATCCAGGGAGACAGGCACCCTGAGGCAGGCCCAGTCCCAGTCCCAGTGGTCTCACATGTTTGGATTAACCAAGGACAGAGTCAGTCTTTCTTGGCAAATACTGAATTGAAGAGGGACAAATGCCAGGAAAGCTCTGAAGAGGGGCTTTTTTTTTTTTTGATAAAGCAGGCAGTGGCTCACCGCTGGCTCCTGACAACATCACAGTGTTGGCCAAGGAGACCAGATCTGACATACAACAGCCCATTTCAGGGGAACATAGTATGGCCCACCAGTCAGAGGATGCTCTGGATAGTCACAGACCTACTTGGGGAAAGAAGGTGCCTTTGTGGGTGTGTTTGTGTGTTAGTGATTTTGTCTCATGTTTTAAGAATATGTAGGAAAGTCGGTTTGTTTAATTTGGAGTGGCCTGTTTCTAGTAAGTCCTTTGAGAAGGTGAGTGTTTCTGTGTATCCCACTGTGTCCGTGGTTGTAGACAATAGAAAAGAGAATGCATCAAAGGATGTGTCCTGTCTAGTAGAAATCTTTGCAGCATTCATCTTGTCCAATTTATAAATGGACTGCAGCTTACCTTATAGATGGGCAACACCTACTACCTTTCTACATTCCTGATTTCTTCCTGAATTCTGGCCACTCTCCCATAGGCTCTTGGTTTTGTGTTCAAGATATGTATCTCCTCCACAATCTGGGACATGGCCATGTACTGGATAGCTGAAGGGAATGGTGAGTATCTCAGAAAACTCAGATATCAGTGTGACCAGGAAAGTCTCAGTGGAGAAACTCTGCTTTGGGAATTTGCTTTCCTATTGTTCTGTTGCCCTGAATGTAAGGAAGGTCTTTGCCTAAGGCCACACCTTTCGAAAGCCTGAAAAAATCAGTTTTCAAATGGAAATAAATGGGCATCACCTGAGGATCTTTGCTTAATTGCTTTGCAAAGGGATATGTCTGAATCCGCCTCTTAGTGCAGTGTGAGTCCATGGCTCAGATTCTCAGCACCTGATGGATCTAAAGAAAGATCCCATGTGTGCATCCAATTCCAAAATGGCCAAAAGAGCAATCATTGTTGATGAAGTCTCTTGCTTTCCTCTGTAAGGTTCCTGATCTCCATCAAGTCAGAAGAGGGATCCTTTGGGTCAACTGAGTTCTTCAAGCCCTGCAGAGGCTAGCCCATAGGTGCTTGGGTTTTCTCATGACTCCAAATCACATAAAGAAACTATACCTGAGAGTCAGTATGCCTCAAATTGGAGAAGTGGAACAGTATTAATGGCAGGCATCTTTGATCAGCCCTGGTTCACAGGAACGGTGTCCAGAAACACTGACTTTAGACAAATGAAGGGCAAGGGAGCTTATTTTGACATTGTCTTGTGCTGTGTGCCTCATGGAAACTTCCAGCCAAGGTTATGATTAGTGTGTATATGAAAGAAGATGAGGGGCATGTGTGAGGGTTTTGGTTTTAATTCTGGTCATTTGTGTGGCGGTTGGAAGAGATGACTGGGTCACCAGGGATTGAACTCTGGTGTGTTTCCCCTTAGAGACTGAGTTCTGAAACTGACCTCAGAGAAGTATTGCCATGAATTGTGTTGGGATTTTAGGAGGCCACGCATGAGAGTCGCCCTTGGAACCTGAGATCTAGGACCAGGGTGGCTTTCCACAAAGAACTGGGAATCTCAGCCTGGATATCACATGATTTTATTCTGAAAGACTTTGCAGCCATAGTAGAGAGTCAAAACACATAGGACCTCACATTGTAGACCTCAATGGTCCTGGCTTCAAGTGACCTTTTGTCCACTTTTTGGAAAGCCTTGCCTGTGAGAGTTCTCCAGAATTTTCTTTGAATTGAGCTTTCTCAACATTTAATGGTTTCTGAATAACTGAAATTCACAGTGCATCCAATGTCATCCTTGAAAAATGGCTAGATAAATACCATGAAATTTTTGAAATTCCCATGACCCGGTGGCACTCAAGAAACATTGGATCTCCTATTGCTTATCATGAGTGTACCAGAGAGTGCCTTGATTGACAGGGTTTTCTGAAAATTGTTTAGAACAGACATGCTAGTAATTTGTAGCCTGCTGAGTAGTGGGCGTAGAGCAGTGGTGGGCAGGTGTGTGATAAAGTATCATGGTGGGTCCATGTGGATCTGCCATTTACTTCCAAATGGCTTGTGACTGACATAGTGCAGACTTCAGAACCTTATATGTAATGGCATCTTGTTATATGGCGAGGTTTCAGGGCAATGTTCAGAATCAGGTTGCTATGAACAAGGGGGCAATCTTTGAGAGATAGAAACCTGGTTTGTGCATTTTCTTGCAGACCATAACCCACCACACGTGACAGAACTCTCTCCAGCACTGTTTCCCAGTTGAACTCCTTGTATTTCGTGAAGCATGTACCAAACTCCAAGTGCAGCAGCAAGAAACACCACGAAAATTGGAGGATGACCAAATGGTTTCACAGTCCACACGGGGAGAAAATAAACCCCCAGGGGCCACAGTTTATCTACAAAGAGAGAATTCAGCACTGCTGCCTCGTGTTCATTGGAAAATAAGAAACTTTGTCCTCCAGGTCACATAGATGCAGACCCAGCTTTGAGGGTATCACTACAAAGGAAGCTTAAATCCTGACAAAAACCTATATATCCGTGCCCAACCTCTGTGGCAGTTTCTCAAAAAGATTTAGGCATGCAGAGCTCCATGCTTGTGGAGTGTGTACCCTGTCCTTACTTTTGAAAACTCCTATACCACCTCCAAGTTTGTGCACTCCTGAGCATTTTCCATTACAGAAATGTAATCACAGATTTTTCAACTTTTCTTCTCTAATTGTGTCTTACTTGGGGCGAAGATAATTTCAAGGCATTGTTCTGGATGAGAGTCGGAAGATTTGTTTTAGCACATATTTGCATACACATTGGATTAATTTTCCTATTTTTCCATTCGCAATTCTGAATCCCTGACACTAACCCATATTCTAATAGACTCCGACTACTAATCCTAATATGATGGAGAAAAATAACCCAAACAGTACGTAAATACATGCAGTTCAGGGTTGGACTTGCCTTTTGCATGATAAAGGGTAGGTATTATGAATCTAGTCAATTTTTAATTGAAATAGTTCTCCATGTGTTTTTAAAGTTAACAAATATGTGAATTACTGTCTCTCATTTTCTGGAGCCTATTCAGCACATGTATTTTTATATGCACAAATAGAATCCTACATGGTATCAAACGTATATTCTTTTGAGTTACATGACTTGGCAGATACAAATTGTGAGAAGTGATCACTCGTCCTAAACGCTGTTAGAACTGAAAATTCAACCTATGGGTGAGCTTCCCAGTGGAACAACATTATACATAAACCCATGTTCAGTAAAATGAATGTTTTTGCATCTTTATAATATATATTTCATGATGAATTTCGATTGGCATATATATTGCTACTTTTTAATTTCTGTGTTTGTGTGTGTGTGTGTGTCCATATATGTATATATCTATATCTATATCTATATCTATATCTATATCTATATCTATATCTATATATCTATATATATATATATATATATATATATATATATATATATATATATATATATATACTGTCCAGATTTGTAAAAATATGAAAAATATGTGTCTTATATACACTCCCTAAATTCATTCATGTTCATGGATGTGGATTAATAATCAACTTTTCACAAGATTATTCTTAGAAATACTCATACACATGAAATACATAGTTGTTTCCTAGTACTGAGAACTAACTTCAGTGAAAGGTGCATACAAATTCTAATATGTCTGCATTAACTGACCCAGTTTAACATCAATGCATGTTGGTTCCTATGGGACATGATGTGTATTTTGACGTTAATTTTTATTCCACACTGGTACATTACTATTTCTTCAGTTTATGCACATCATAGGATATATATTTCATTCACTAGTTAGCAAATTTATAGGCATTTGTTTCACTTTTAGTCACTTCCTGCTCCAGAACACATGTATTTTTCTACGTTTCTTGACTGGTCTATTCATGAGACTTTTTTTTCCAAATATATTGTTTTCGATTTCCATATCAATTTTGAAGGAAAACTCACACACCCTTCATGATTAACCATAACCATAAGATAATCATTAGATATATAACTGGTTGGAATTAATGATTGTATATCAATATAACATTTCTTATATATTTTCAGATATCCATTCAATCCATTATTTAAAGTGGATCCAGTTATATTATTTATTCACAGTATGGTCTATTCATGCATTATGTCTATATTAATAGAAGCAGGGTACACCTATTTCTACCCCCATACTAATTTATAAATCTTCAAAATATTGCTCTCAGAAATGGTGGAAGAAATACTCATGTCACCTGATCTACATACACATTTTATCACAGAAATATTCCGGACACAAAAAGCAAAGATCACACTTACAATTGTACCAAAGCCTAAATGGAAAGATAGCATGCATTACTAAAAACATCCATGTGCAGGTTGCCTAATGCTCTCAAATATCAATCCTATTGGTGACTACATATTTGTTTCTTCCTAAGATTATATATTCAACTTCAAACCTGTTGAAAATGTCTAACCCTATCACACACTTTATACTTTGCTTGATTTCCTAATATCTCTATTGATATCTGCTTTCCTACATGTTTTCCCCAGTTCATCATTATGACTGACTCTTCACATGTGCTGACATTTACATACACTCTCTACCCGAAACCCTATTGCTGAAGAACTTTTGGTCCAAATCCTATACTCACTCTTCTTTCTAAACCTACCAACTTCCTTCCTAATCCTACCGAATATCGGTTTTTGACTGGATGTTCTCTTCAGCATTCAATCATCCAAGGTACAAGGTCCGATGTATATTGATTTATCTGAGACATCTGTGCAGCACATTACTCAAAGTTAGGTATCCCACTCAAGTCCCCAATGCCCTTCTGGGCTTCAAATCTTACCTAGATTTCTGCTTTCATACTTATATTTCACATGTATACTCTTGTAAATATCACAGGTTGCCAATACCATTATTCATCCTGCAGAATGATTCGTAACCCAAATCGAACATGTTATTAACCCTAACCATACACTGTTCCCTCAATATAACTAACTTAAGAGCAGCGACAGAGTGGGTCTTACAATATAGGAATGTAGAAGATCTTCCACCTGCTGAGAACCTCAAAGATCAATGAAGAAAGGATCCTTGGAGAATATGTAGGCAGCTATGTAGGACCTGAGAGAGCAATAGTCATCTTCCATGGCAAACAACCTGGTCAGGATGAATTGATGTGTCTGAGTCAGCCTCTCTCTTCTTAATGTAGAGAAGATGGACCAAACCAGGCCTCTGTGGAGAGCTGTTCCAGGGTGCCTATGGTTGATATATCATTCTAACTTCTGAATGTGTCACAGGATGTTGGGGCAGCCTCTATCTCATGGGAACCTTGGAAGCAACTGTTAGGACAAAGTGGTTACCAAGGCAGTGACCATATTCAGTTCCTGAAAGAAGTGACCTCACTTCACTTCCTTGGTGATGGAATTCTCTGAACTTGGGATCCAGGAAGCCAGGCACCAAGAGCCAGTCCCACTCCAGACCCAGTGGGCTAACTTGTTTGCTTTTCCCAAAGACATAGTCAGTCTTTCTTGGTACCTGCTGATATGAGGATGGCCAAATGCCAGCAGAGCTCTGAAGAGGGGCCTTTCCTGAGAAAGCAGGTAGTGGCTCACCGCTGGCTCCTTACAACTTCACAGAGTTGGACAAGGAGACCAGATGTGAAACAGGACAGGCTATTTTGGGGGAACATAATATGGCCCACCAGTCAGAAGACACTTCGGATAGTCACAGACCTATTTAGGGGAAGAAAGTGCCTTTGCCGTTGTAGGTGTGAGTTTGTGGTTTTTTCTCATGTTCTGAGAATAGGTAGGAAAGGTGGTTTGTTTGGTTTGGAGTGGACTGTTTCTAGTAAGTCGTTTGACATTGTGAGTGTTTCTATGTCTGTGTATCCCACTGTATCCATGGTTGTAGACATTAGAAAACAGAATGCATCAATGGATGTGTTGTCTCTAGTTGAAAGCTTCCGCGATTCATACTGCGCAATTGATGAATGGACTGCAGCTTGCCTTATGGATGGGCAACATCTATTATCTTCTAAAGTTCCACTTTTCTTCGTGAATTCTGGCCACTCTCCAGAATAGACTCATGGTTTTGTTTCCCAGATATGTAACACCACAAGGCTCTGTGACATGGCCATGTTCTGGATAGCTGAAGGGAATGAGAGCATCTCAGAAAACTCAGATATCAGTGTGACCAGTAAAGTCTCAGTGGAGAAACCCTTCTTTGGGCCATTTGCTTAATTCTATTTCTATTACCCTGAATGTCAGAAAGGTCTTTGCCTCAGGCCACCCCTTTGTGTAGCCTGAAGAACACTGTTTTCATATGGAAATGAATGGACACCACCTGTGGCTCTTTGCTTAATTGCTTTGGAATGGGATGTGTCTGAATCAGCCTCTTGTCCTTGTATGAGGTTGTGGCTTAGATTCTCAGCACCTGATGGATTTAAAGAAAGATCCCATGTGCTTTCAAAACTAAAATGTCCAAAAGAGCAGTCATTGTGGATGAATATTTTTGCCTTCTTGTTTTAGGTTCCTGAACTCCATCAAGTGAGAATAGGGATCCTTTGGGTCAAATGAGTTCTTGAAATCCCTGCAGAGGCTAGCCCATATGTGCTTGGATTTTCTTATGACTCCAAATCACATAAAGAATCTATACCCTACAGCCAGTAGGCCAAAATTGGAGAAGTGGAACACTTTAAGAGCAGGAATATTTGATCACTCCTGGTTCACAGGAAGAGTGTCCAGGCCACCATGATTTTAGGCAAATAAGGGGCAAGTGAGCTTATTTTGGACACTACCTTGGGCTCATAGAAACCTCCAGCTAGAGGTTATGATGAGTGTCTACATGGAAGAAGATGATGGCCCTGTGGGAGTGTTTTGATTTTAATTGTGGTAATTTTTGTGGCGGTTGGAAGGGATGACTGGGTCCACCTGGGCTTGAACTCTGGTGTGATTCCCCTTAGAGACTGCATTCTGGAATTGACCTCAGAGAAGTATTGCCATGAATTGTGTTGGGATTTTAGGAGGACACACATAAGACTCACTCTTGGAAACTGAGATCTATGCCCAGGGTGGCTTTCCACAGAGGCCTGGGAATCTCAGCCAGGATATCACATGATTTTATTATGAAAGACATGGCAGCCATAGATGAGAGTCAAAACACACATGGACCTTACATTGTAGAGGTCAATTGGCCTGGCTTTATGTGACCATTTGGTAATTCTTTGAGAAGCCTTGACTGTGAGAGTTCTCTAGAGCTTTCATTGAAATGAACTTTCTCAACACTTAATGGTTCCTGAATGAATTGAGACGCACAGTGCCTCTAACTTCATTTTTGAAAAATTGCTAAATAAATACCATGAAATTTTTGAAATTCCCATGACCAGGTGGAACTGCAGAAAATTTGATGTCCTGTTGCTTATCATGTGTATACCAGACAGTGCCTTGTTTGACTGGGTTTCATGAAAATGATGTAGAACACGAGATGCCAGTAATTTGGAGCCTTCTGAGTAGTGCGCCTAGAACAGTGGTGGGAAGGAGTGTGATAAAACATCATGGAGGGGCTATGTGGATCTGCCATTGGCTTCCAAATGGCTTGTGACTGATATAGTGCAGACATGAGACCCTTATATGTAAAGGCATCCTGTTATATCGAGAGTTTTAAGGGCAATGTTCAGAATAAGGTTGCTATGGTTATTGGGGCAAGCTCTGTGCGATAGAAGCCTGGTTGGTGCATTCTCCTGCAGACCCTGACCCACCACAAGTGACAGAACTCCCTCCAGCACTGTATCCCACATGAACTTCTTATATTTTGTGAAGCAAATACCAAATTCCCAGTGCAGCAGCAAAAAACACCATGAAAAGTGGAGGATGACCAAATGTCTTCACAGTCCCCACTGGGAGACACTTAGCCTCCAGTGGCCACAGTTTACCTACAAAGAGAGAATTGAGCACTGCTGCCTCATGTTCATTGGAATATAAGAAACCATCTCTTCCCGGTAACATAGATGCAGACCCAGCTTTGATGGTCTCACTACAAAGGAAGCTAAAGCTCATGACAGCTACATATATTTCAGGATCCCAACCTCAGAGGCCATTTCCCAAGAATTCTTAGGCCAGCAGAGCTCCTTTTTTGTGGAGTATTTACCCTTTCCTTTACTTTTGGAAACTCCTCTACCACCTCCAAGGTTGTGAACTCCCGAGCATATTCAATTCCATATATGTATTCCTAGATTTTTACACTTTTCTACTCTAATTGTGTCTTACTTGGGGCAAAGGTATTGTCAAGGCATTGCTCTGGATGTGAGTGGGAAGATTTTTGTGTAGCACATATTTACATACACATTGGATTCATTTTCCAATTTTCCATTTGAAATACTTAACCCCTGACACTAACCCATACCCTACTAGTCTCTGACTAATAATCCTAAAATGATGGTGAAAAATAACCCAAAAAGAATAGAAATACAAGCAGTTCAGAGGAGGCATGGTGTATAGTTGGAATTGCCTTTTGCATTATATAATGTAGGAGTTTTAAATCTAGTCAATTTTTTTGTTGAAATAGTTCTACATGTGTTTTTAAAATTAACAAATATGTGAATCCCTGTCTTCCTTTCTCTGTAGCCTATTCAGCACATGTATTTTTATATGCACATATAGAATCCTACCTGATATCACTTGTACACACATGTGAGGTGGCTGAATTGGCAGATGCAAATTGTGAGAAGAGATCACTCCTCCTAAACGCTGTTGGAACTGAAAATTCAACCTACGGGTGAGCTTCCTAGTTTAATAACATTATACATAAATCCATGTTCAGTAAAATGAATATTTTTCGATCTTTGGATTATATATATTTCATGATGAATTTCGATTGGCATATATATTGCTACTTTTTTTTCTTTTATTGGTTGCTCAAAACATTACAAAGCTCTTGACATATCATATGTCATACATTAAATTCAAGTGGGTTTTGAACTCCAATTTTTACTCCAAATACAGAATGCAGAATCACATCAGTTACACATCCATATTTTTACATAATGTCTTATTAGTTACTGTTGTATTCTGCTACCTTTCCTATGCTCTACTATCCCCCCTCCCCTCTCTTCCCATCTTCTCTCTCTACCCTACCTACTGTCATTCATTTCTCTTATTGTTTATTTTCCCATTACACTCACAACCTCTTATATGTAATTTTTTTGTAACAATAAGGGTCTCCCTCCATTACCATGCAATTTCTCTTTTCTCTCCCTTTCCCTGCCACCTCATGTCTCTGCTTAATGTTAATCTTTTCTTCATGCTCTTCCTCTCTGCTCTGTTCTTAGTTGCTCTCATTATATCAAATAAGTCATTTGGTATTTGTTTTTTTGGGATTGGCTAGCTTCACTAAGCATTATCTGCTCTAGTGCCATGCATTTCCCTGCAAATTACATGATTATGTCATTTTTTAGTGCTGCGTAATCCTCCATAGTATATAAAAAAAAACATTTTTTTTTTATCCATTCATCTATTGAAGGGAATCTGGGTTGGTTCCACAGTGTAGCAATTGTGAATTGTGCTGCTATGAACATCGATGTGGCAGTATCCCTGTAGTACGCTCTTTTAAGGTCTTCAGGGAATAGTCCGAGAAGGGCAATAGCTGGTTCAAATGGTGCTTCCATTCCCGGCTTTCCCAGGAATCTCCATACTGCTTTCCAAATTGGCTGCACCAGTTTCAGTCCCATCAGCAATGTACAAGAGTACCCTTTTCCCCACATCGTCGCCAGCACTTGTTGTCGTTTGACTTCATAATGGCTACCAATCTCACTGGATTGAGATGGTATTTTAGGGTGGTTTTGATTTGCATTTCTCTGACTGCAAGAAATGGAGAGCATTTTTTCATGTACTTATTGATTGATTCTATGTCCTCCTCTGAGAAGTGTCTGTTCAGGTCCTTGGCCCATTGGGTTATTTGTTATCTTGTTGTCTAATTATTTGAGTTCTTTGTATACTTTGCATACTCTGGATATTAGGGCTCCATCTGAAGGGTGAGGAGTAAAAATTTGTTCCCATGATCTAGGCTCCATATTTACCTCTCTTATTGTTTCTCTTTCTGAGAAAAAAAATTTTCAGTTTAAGTAACTCCCATTTGTTGATTCTTGTTATTAACTCTTGTGCTATGGGTGTCCTATTAAGGAATTTGGAGCCTGACCATACAATATGTAGATCGGAACCAACTTTTTCTTCTATCAAATGCAGAGTCTCTGATTTGAATCTAGCTCCTTGAGGACATTCCTGTCTTGTTCCAGATTTTAGAGGGAATGCCTTCATTTTTTCTCCATTCAGAATGATACTAGCCTGAGGCTTAACATAGATAGCTTTTACAATGTCGAGGTATGTTCCTGTTATCCCTAGTTTTTCTAATGTTTTGAACATAAAGGAATGCTCTACTTTGTCTAATGGTTTTTCTGCATCTATCAAGATGATCTTATGATTCTTATTTTTAAGTCTAGTGATGTTGTGAATAACATTTATTGATTTCCATATATTGAACCCTCCTTGCATCCCAGGGATGAATCCTAGTTGATCATGGTGCACAATTTTTTTGATGTGCCTTTGTATCCAAACCACCAGAATTTTAATGAAAATTTTTGCATCTAGGTTCATCAGAGATATTGGTCTGTAGTTTTCTTTCATTGAGGTGTCTTTGTCTGGTTTCAGAATCAGGGTGATGTTGGCCTCATAGAATGAACTTGGCAGAGCTCCCTGTTTTTCTATTTCCTGAATAACTTGAAAAGTATTGGTATTAAATCTTCTTTAAAGGTTTTGTAAAACTCCGCTGTATACCCATCCGGTCCTGGGCTTTTCTTGGTTGGTAGTCGTTTGATTGCTTCTTCTATTTCATCGATTGATATTGGTCTGTTTAAATTGTGTGTATCCTCCTGACTCCGTCTAGGCAAATCATATGACTTAACAAATGTATCGATGTCTTCACTATTTTCTATTTTATTGGAATATAGGTTTTCAAAATAATTTCTAATTGTCTTTCGTATTTATGTAGCTTCTGTTGTGATATTGCCTTTTTCATCCCGTATGTTAGTAATTTGAGTTCTCTCTCTTCTTCTCCTCGTTAGCATGGCTAAGGGTCTGTCCATCTTATTTATTTTTTCGAAGAACCACCTTTTAGTTTTGTTAATTTTTTAATAGTTTCTTTTGTTTCAATTTCGTGATTTACGCTCTGATTTTAATTATTTCTTGCCTTCTGCTACATTTGCTGTTGTTTTGCTCTTCCTTTTCTAGGGCTTTGAGATGAAGTGAGAGCTCATTTATTTGTTGTTTTTGTTTTTTTTTCTTTTTTTGAGGAATGACCTCCAGGCGATGAATTTGCCTCTTGAATCTTGTTTCATTGTGTCCCATTGAATCTGATATGTTGTGTCTGTATTTTCATTTATCTCTAAGAATTTTTTGATTTCCTCTTTTATGTCTTCTGTAACCCATTGATCATTCAGTAATATATTGTTCATTTTCCATGTGATGTAGGATTTTTCCTTCCTTCTTTTACTATTGGTTTCCAGTTTCATTCCATTGTGATCAGAAAAAAATTCATGGTATTATCTCCACCCCTTTATATTTACTGAGTGTTGCCCTACGGCATAATATATGGTCTATTTTTGAGAAGGATCCATGTGCTGGTGAGAAAAAAGTATATCCACTTGATGATGGTTGATATATTCTATATATGTCAGTTAAGTCTAGGGTATTGATTGTGATATTGAATTCTATACTTTTTTTATTCAACTTTTGTTTGGAGGATCTGTCCAATGGTGAGAGAGGTGAGTTGAAGTCTCCCATAATTATTGTGTTGTGGTCTATTTGATTCTTGAAATTGAGGAGAATTTGTTTTATAAATGTCGCAGCACCATTATTTTCTGCGTAAATATTGATAATTGTTATGTCTTGTTGGTGAATGGTTTCTTTTAACAGTATATAATGTCCTTCCTTATCCCTTTTGATTAAATTAGTCTTGAAGTCGATTTTATTTTGTATGAGGATGGCCACCCCTGCTTGCTTACAAGGACCGTGTGCATGGTATAAATTTTCCCAACCTTTCACCTTCAGCCTGTGTATGTCTTTTCCATTCAGATGTGTCTCCTGGAAGCAACATATTGTTGGATTTGTTTTTTTTAATCCACGTTACAAGCCTATGTCACTTTATTGGAGAGTTTAAGCCATTAACGATTAGAGTTACTATTGATATATGGTTTGTATTGCCACCCGTCTTTGATTATTTATCTTTTTTTTAAAATTTAGTTTGTTTATCCATGATTAACTTTTCCCCCTCCCTCTGTCATTACTGAGGAAATTCCCACTGATGGTTTTCGTTGTTGATATTCATTTTTTCCTCGTGTAGTGTTTTCCTTAAGATGCTTTGCAATGCTGGTTTTCTGGCTGCAAATTCGTTTAGCTTTTGTTTATCACAAAATATTTTTATTTAGTTGTCTTACCTGAAACTTAATTTTTCTGAATACAGATTTCTTGGTTGTCATCCATTGTTTTTAAGTGTTTGAAATACGTTGTTCCAGGATCTTCTCACTTTCAGCGTCTGTGATGAAAAATCTGTTGTTAACATTTTTGGTTTACCCCTGATTGTAATCTGCCTCCTTTCTCTTGTAGCTTTAAATATTTTATCTTTGTTTTGTATATTGGATATCTTCATAACAATGTTTCTTGGCATTGGTCTACTGTGATTTTTTTGTGCTCGGTGTCTTGTAAGCATCTACAATTTTTTTTATCCGTTTCCATTTTTATTTCTGGAAAGTTTTCTGTAATTATTTCATTCAGCAGGTTACTCATTCCCTTGGTTTGAATCTCTGTACCTTACTCTATCCAGATGACTCATAAGTTTGTTTTTTTTTATGATATCCCATATCTCTTGGATGTTTTCCTCATGACTTTTTACCAACATTTCTTTGTTGGCTAGACTTTTTTCAAGATGATATATTTTGTCTTCATTATCTGACATTCTGTCTTCTACTCGCTCCACTCTGGTAGTGATACTCTCAATTGAGTTTTTAATTTGGTTTATCATTTCCTTCATTTCTAGAATTATTGTTTGATTTTTTTATAATCTCTATCTCCTAATAAAGATGCTTAATTTCTTTTTATATCTGTTTATGTAATTCATTTTCAATGTGTTCTTTCACTGTTTGGTTTTGATGTCTCGTACCCTCTTTAAGGTTCCATTCCATCTGTCTAAGGTATTCCTTGAGTTCTTTATATGACCATTTTTCTGATGATTCCTTCTGAATATTTAGGCTGTCCATTGTTGTTTGTACTCCTTTTCTTCCTTGTTTTTTTATGCTGCTCATGTTACTTCTTGTTTTGTTTGACTGCTGAGTTACTGCTTACTCTTATAAATTTATTTGATGCTTCGGAGGAAAGATATTAGAAGGGAAGGGAAGAAGTCACTAAAGAGAATGAGAGTAGGCAGGTAGAATTCAAGGAAGGGGGAATAAGAAAATTGAAAAGAAATGAAAAGACAAAAGAAAAATAGAAAATAAATAAAGAAAAAAAAATTAAATAATAATTATAATTAAAAGATGAAAATTAAAATTTAAAATAATATTAATAATAATAATGATAAAATAAAAAAATAAAAACATTAAAAAAGTTAAAGAACAACAACAACAAAAATGAAAATGAAAGAAATAGAAAAAATATAAATTAAAAAAAAAATAATAATAAATGCAGTCATAGAGTTCAATTAACTTCTCTTTCAGTAGGTGGAGCTGTGTGCACTGGGCCAAGCTTCTCCTCTGAATAAGTGGGAACCAATCACTGTGCAGCAGCTCTTCCTCCCAGACTTGGCGGATCTCCAATCCTGAGTGCCTAGGGCCTTCTCTTGTGCTTCCTCAAGCCATGCCTTGCTCACCTGTGACGCTCACCACAATAGTGGTTACAAGCCAGAACTCTACTCCTGGCAGCCCTGTTTTCATGAATGCCTGGGCACACTCTCCCTGTTTGCCTCCCTCAGACCCTAGTTTTGTAGAGCTTGGGGCTGAGGACCCCCAGCGAATTTTCTTGCCCTCTGGGAGCCATGCCCCCAGTACGTGGTGTAAGAGACCTCAATTGTCAGCACTTGTGGGATCAGGAGCCGGGAATTCCACGCGCTAGTCCCGAGCCAATCCTGATTCCCTAGGTCTGGCTATCGTGCTCACGGGAGAGCTGGGAGAGGCCCTTAAGGCTGAGCTGGGAGGGGCCCTTAAGGTTTCCCCGCTGTGTTGAGAGAGATGGCTAGGGGATTACACACCTGTCACGCTGGTTTTAATGAAGTTATCTCCTCTGCCCGTGAAGTCATTTCTATGCTATGGTGGTATCCCATGCAAATGGTGACCGTTTGTTCCCTTTGCAAGGTAACCAACGCAACGGGTGGGTCCTGACTGTCTCTCCCAAGCGCCATTTCAATCCTGTGGCCACTGCTTTTGAAGGCTTGGTTGGCTTTTACCTCTGAAAGTTCAGAAGGGCCGAACAGTTATTTCAGTGGGATCTTAGTGCTGAGTCATGAGAACCAGGCAAACCGGAGGTTGAATGCAGCCCATCCAGGCTCGGTGTGTGTTCTGAGGGGCCCAGAATGTTCGCCCCAGATCCACATCAGGTCAACATTGCCTACTGATTCTGAGCAAACAGCATTTAGACAGTTTACGACTCCCTATGCCCGCTCAGCTGAAGAGGTCAGAGACTTGATTTTTCCATGCCTGCCTTCATGATGGATCTCCTGTATTGCTAATTTTTATATCTGTGCATGGGAGTGTGTATGTATGAGAGTGTATATATATATATATATATATATATATATATATATATATATATATACTCTCCAGATTTTTTAAAATATGAAATATATGTGTCTTATTATACACTCCCTAAATTCATTCATATTCATATATGTGTATTTATAATCAACTTTCCACAAGATTATTCTCAGAAATAATCATCCACCTGAAATACATATTTGTTTTCTAGTACTGAAAACTAAATTCAGTGAAAGGTGCAAACAAAACCTAATATTTCTACAGTTACTGAGCTAGTTTAACATCAATGCAAGTATATTCTTAGGGGACATGATGTGTATTTTGACTTTCATTTTTATTCAACACTGGTACATTACTACTCCTTCAGTTAATGCACATCATAGGATATATATTTCGTTCACAAGTTAGAAACTTTATAGGCATTTGTTTCACGATCAATCACTTCCTGATTCAGAACACATGATTCTTCTATGTTTCTTGACTGGTCTTTTCATGAGACTTCTTTCCAAACACATTCTTTTCGTTTAACATCATCACTTATAAAGCACAACTCAAACACCCTTCATGATAAACCATAATCCTAATATTACCATTAGATATATAACTGGTTGGAATGAATAATTATATATCAATATAAGATTTCTTATATATTTTCAGATTTCAATTCAATCCATTATTTAAAGTGGAACCAGTTACATTATTTATTCATATTATCGTCTATTCATGCATTATCTCTATATTCATAGACACAGGGTACACCTCTTTGTACCCCTAATACTAATGTATATGTCTTCAAAATATTGCTCCCAGACATAGTGAAAGAAATACTCATGTTACCTGATCTACATATACATTTTACCACAGTAATATTCTGAACAAAAAAAATGTAAAGGTCACACTTATGATTGTACCAAAGCCTAAAAGGAAAGTGAACATGGATAACTAATAACATCCGTGTCCAGGTTGCCTAATGCTCTCAAATGTAAATCCCATTGGTGACAACATATTTGTTTTTACCTATGATTATATATTCAAACTCAACCCTGTTGAAAATGTCTAATCCTATCACTCATTTATACTTTGCCTGATTTCGTTATGTCACTATTGATACTTGCTTTTCTACATAATTTCCCCAGTTCATTATTGTGAATGACTCTTCACATGTACTGACATTTACATTCACTCTCTAAACGAAACCCTATTGCTAAATAAGCTTTTTATTCCAAATCATATTCTCACTCTTCTTCCTAAACCTACCGACTATCTTTCTAATCCTACCGACTATCACTTTTTGACTGGATGTTCTCTTCTACATTCAATCATCCAAGGTACACGGTCCTATGCCATTGTATATTGATTTAACTGAGACAAGTGTACAGAACGTAATTCAACACTATGTATCCCAATCAAGGGCCCAATGCCCTTCTGGGCTTCAAATCTTTCTTAGATTTCTGTTTTCATACATATATTTCACTTATATATTCTTATAAATATCGCAGGTACCCAATCCCTTTATTCATCCTGCAGAATGATTCCTAACCCAAATCGAACATATAATTAACCCTAACCATACACTAACTTTACCGAAGAGCAGGGACAGAGTTGGTATTAAAATACAGGAATGTAGGGTATCTTCACCTGCTGAGAACCTCAAATGTTCATTTAGAAATGATCCCTGGTGAAGATGAAGACAGCTATGAAAGACCTCAGAAAGCAAAAGTCATCTTCCATGGCAATCATCCTGGTCGGGTTGAAGGGTTGTGTCTGAATCATTCTCTCTCTTCTTAATGTATACAAGATGGACCAAACCAGTTCTGTGTGGAGAGCTGTTCCGGGGTGCTTATGATTGATATGACATTCTAACTTGTGAAAGTGTTACAGGAAAACTGGGGCAGCCTCAACCTCATGGGACTTTTGGAAGCAACTGTTAGGGCAAAGTGGTTGTTAAGGCAGTGACATAATTCAGATCCTGAAGAAAGTGACCTCACCTCACTTCCTTGGTGATAAAACTCTCTGAACTTGGGATCCAGGAAGCCAGGCACTCAGAGACAGTCCCTGTCCCAGTCCCAGTGGTCTCACATGTTTGGATTTACCAAGGACAGAGTCAGTCTTTCTTGGAACCTACAGATGTGAGGATGACGAAATGCCAGGAAACCTTTGAAGAGGGGCTTTTCCTGAGAAAGCAGGTAGTGTCTCACCACTGGCTCTTGACAACTTCACAGAGTTGGCCATGCAGACCAGAACTGAGACAGGAGAGGTCATTTTGGGGAAACATAGTATGGCCCACCAGTCAGAGGACACTCCGGAGAGTCACAGACCTACTTGGGGGAAGGAGGTGCCTTTTTAGGTGTGGGTGTGATTTTGTGGTTTTGTCTCATGTTCTCAGAATAGGTAGGAAAGGCGGTTTGTTTGGTTTAGAGTGGACTATTTTTAGTAAGTCCTTTGACAATGCGAGTGTCTGTGTATCCCACTGTGTTCATGATTGTAGACATTAGAAGAGAGAATGGATCAATGGATGTTTCCTGTCTACTAGCAAGCTTGCCAGCATTCATTGTGCCCAATATATGAGTGGACTCAGGCTTGCCTTATAGATGGGCAACACCTACTAGCTTCATACTTTCCTGTTTTCTCCTTCAATTCTGGCAACACTCCAGAATAGTATCATGGTTTTGTGTCCAAGATATGTACCACCTCCAATATCTGTGACATGGCCATGTACTAGATAGTTGAAGGGAATGGCTAGCATCTCAGAAATCTCAGATATCAGTTGACCAGGAAAGTCTCAGTGGAGAAACCCTGCTTTGGTCCTTTTGCTTACCTATTGTTCTGTTGCCCTGAATGTCAGGAAGATCTTTGCCTCAAGCCACCACTTTGTGAAGCCTGAAGAAAACAGTTTTCAAATGCAAATAAATGGGCATCACCTGTGGATCCATGCTTAATTGCTTTGAAAAGGGATATGTCTGAATCAGTCTCTTGGACCTGTGTGAGGCTGTGGCTTAGATTCTCAGCACCTGATGGATCTAAAGATAGATCCCATGCATGCATCCAAAACCAAAATGGCAAAAAGATCAGATATTGTTGATTAACTCTCTTGCCGTCCTCTGGTAGGTTCCTGAAATCCATCAAGTGAGAACAGGGATCCTTTGGGTCAAATAAGTTCAAAACCCAGCAGAGGCTAGCCCATAGATGCTTGTTTTTTCTCATGACTCCAATTCACTTAAAGAATCTAAACCTCAAAGTCAGTAGTCCTCAAGTTGGAGAAGCCAAACAGTATTAAAGGAAGGCCTATTTGATCACTCCTGGTTTACAGGAAGGGTGTCCACGCCACCCTGACTTTAGGCAAATGAGGGGCAGGAAGCTTATTTTGGACACTGACGTGGGCTGCTCCCCTCATGGAAACCTCCAGCCACAGGTTATGATGAGTGTCTATATGGAAGAAGATTTGGGCCATGTGGGAGTGTTTTGGTTTTAATTGTGGACATTTGAATGGTGGTTGGAAGAGATGACCGGGTCCACCTGGGCTTGCACTCTGGTGTGATTCCCCTTAGAGACTGAGTTCTGGTACTGATCTCAGAGATGTATTGCCATGAATTGTGTTGGGATTTTAGATGGCCATGCATGAGAGTTGCCCTTGGAAAGTGACATCTAAGCCCAAGTTGACTTTCCAAAGATCACAGGAAATCTCATCCAGGATATCACATGATTTTATTCTTAAAGACTTGGCAGCCATTTTTGAGAGTCAAAACACACATGGACCTCACATTGTAGAAATAAATGGGCCTGGCTTAATCTGACATTTTGGCCACTCTTTGGGAAGCCTTGCCTGTGAGAATTCTCCAGAGTTTTCATTGAAATGAGCTTAGTCACCATTTAATGGTTCCTGAATAAATTGAAACCCACAGTGCCTCCAACTTCTTTCTTGAAAATTGGCTAGATAAATACCATAAAAATTTTTGAAATTCCCATGACCGGGTGGCAGGAGAACATTTGGATGTCCTGTTGCTGATCATGAGTATGTAAGACAGTGCCCTGATTGACTTGGTTTTATGAAAATGGTGTAGAACAGAGATGCCAGTAATTTGGATCCTGCTGAGTAGTTGTCCTAGAGCACTGGTTGGCAGGTGGGTGATAAAACATCTGTGGTGGGCCATGTGGATCTGCCATTGGCTTGCAAATTGATTGTGACTGACATTTTGCAGCCAGTAGACTCTTATATGTAAAAGCATATTGTTATATGGAGAGGTTTCAGGGCAATGTTCAAAATCAGGTTGCTATGGTCAATGGGGCAAGCAATGTGGGATAGAAGCCTGGTTGGTGCATTCTCCTGTAGAACCCGACCCACCACAATTGACAGACCTCACTTCAGCACTGTGTCCCTGTTGACCTTTTTGTAATTCATGAAGCAAATTTCAAACTCCCAGTGCAGCAGCTAGAAACACCATGAATAGTGGAGGATGACCAAATGGATTTACAGTGCACACGGGGAGACACTTAGACCCCAGTGGCCACAAGTTACATAGAAATAGAAAATTCAGCACTGCTGCCTCATGTTCATTGGAAAATAAGAAACAATGTCATCCATGTCACATAGATGAAGACCCAGCTTTGATGGTGTCACTCCAAATGAAGCTAATGCTCCTGACAACAGCATATATTTCATTGCCAAACCTTAGAGGCAGTTTCTCCAGATGTCAGGCTGGCAGAACTTCATGTTTGTGGAGTGTTTACCCTGTCCCTTACTTTTGGAACCTCTTCTACCACCTCCAAATTTGTGAACTCCTGAGCATTTTCCATTCCACATATGTATTCACAGATTTTCTAACTCCTCTCCTCTAATTGTGTCTTATGTGGGGCGAAGGTAATGTCAAGGCATTGTTCTGAATGAGAGTGGGAAGTTTTTTGTGTAGCACATATTTGCATACACATTGGATACATTTTCAAATTTTCCATTCGAAATACTGAATCCCTGACACTAACACATACCCTAATAGACTTGACTTTTAATGCTAATATTATGGAGAAAAATAACCCAAACAGAATAGAAATACAAGAGGTTCACAGGAGGCATGGTGTATAGTTGGACTTGCCTTTCGTATGATAAATGGTAGGTGTTATAAATCTAGCAAATTTTAATTGAAATAGTTCTCCATGTGTTTTAAAAGTTAACAAATATGTGAATAACTGTCTCTCTTTCTCTGTAGCCTATTCATCACATGTATTTTTATATGCACATATCGAATTCTACCTGGTATCACTCGTACATTTTGTGAGGTTGCCTGGCTTGGCAGATACAAATTGTGAGAAGAGATCACTCCTACTTAATGCTGTTGGAACTGAAAATTCAACATACGGGTGAGCTTCTTAGTTGAATGACATAAATCCATGTTCATTAAAATGAATATTTTTGGATCTGTGGATGATATATATTTCATGGTGAATTTCGATTGGCATACATAATGCTACTTTTTAATGTCTCTGTGTGTATGTATATATATATATATATATATATATATATATATATATATATATATATATATATATTTTTCACTCTGCAGATTTTTCAAAATATGAAGTATACTTTTCTTATTATCACTCCCTAAATTCATTCATATTCATGTATGTGGATTTATAATCAACTTTTCAAAAGATTATTCTCAGAAATATTCATCCACTTGAAATACTTATTTGTTTCCTAGTACTGAAAACTAACTTCAGGGGATCATATGATGGCTGCGAAGGGAGTGCATCACCCCCATGTACTGCGTCACTGTGAGGGAGAATGACGAGTTAGAATGGCTAAAACCTAACTTGTTAGGAATTTCCAGCAAAATTGTGGTTCTCCAAAACCAAGTGTAAATATTTCCATCTCAGGAGGATCAGCTACGGGGGCTCAAACGCGAGTAATTTGTCCTCACAGAAGGTCATGCGACTTATTCAGGAAATCGCTCCGTGGCTAGAGTCTGTGGCGCGTGCTGGGAAACGACGAGATAGCAAGGCAAATATACAGCGGTGCAGGTACTGTGGGCTCCTGCCAGGTATGCAATCACTGTGCTCAGTGCTGAATTCTGGGTTTGAGACGGGAAAGCATGCAGTCCAACTCGTTTCTCCACACCCGTCAGACCACAGAGGAACCCAGTGGCCACCATCATGGAGAGGTGACTTCATCATCCCTGTTTTCGACTGATCGCAGCTTATTCAGCTATAGAACAGGTAATTTCAGGATGCCATTCACCTTTGTGTTGCAGACAAATTACTCAGGCTCAGTGCTAAAGAACCCGCAGAAACTGCGTCTTGGAGCCTGCTTCTATTAGAACATACAGCGAGCCCAGAGCGGCCGAATTCTGCCTCCAGGAACTGATCTGGCCCAGGGCTAAAGAACCGGCGGAAACTGCTTCTTGGTCCGGGTCTTGCTGAATATCAGTAAATATCAACCGAGCCTTCATAGGCAGTGGCAACAGGATTGAGACGGGGCTTGTGAATGCCGGTCAGGACTCACCGATTGCTTTAGTCACCCAGCAAAGGGAACGAAATGCTGCCTTTTGCATGGGATACCAACATGGCAGAGATCTGATGTCATCAGAAAGCAGCAGAGGAGATAACCTCATTGATACCAGCGGTGACAGAAACAGTTGGTCTCCTGGTAAAGAAAGTGAGTCACAAACACCCGGGTCTCTCTCACTTTGTCATCAAGCCAGAGGGGCAGAGCAGAGCCGCCGCCCACGCCCGGAACAGGCCCAGCGACACACCTGCATGGTAGTCACGTCACCCCAATTGGAATAGAGGCAGAGCAGAGCCGCCGCCCTTGCCCAGAACAGGCCCAGCGACCCGCAGGCGTGGTAGTCACATCAACCGAATTGGAGTAGTTGCAGAGCAGAGCCTTCTCCCGCACCTAGTACAATCCCAGTGGCCCACCGGCATGGTAGTCAGGTCACCCCAATATTAGTAGGGGAAGAGCAGAGCCTTCGCCCGCACCCAGAACAGGCCCAGCAACCTGCCGGCATGGTAGTCACGACCCCCCAATTGGAGTAGGGGCAGAGCAGAGCCATCACCCGTGCCCGCAAGGTAGGCACACCTGCACCTGACTGGCAGAAGAGGCCCATCGCCCTGCCAGCACGGCAGACACTTCACCCCATTTGGAATAGGAGCAGAGCAGATCCATTGCCCGTGCCCGCAAGGCAGGCAGACCTGCGACAAACTGGCGGAACAGGCCCAGCAACACACCTGCATGGTAGTCACGTCACCCCAATTGGAATAGGGGCAGAGCAGAGCCGCCGCCAGCACCTACAAGGTAGGCAGACCTGCGACCGATCGGCAGAACACCCCAGGGGTCCACGGGTAATAGCTGCAGCAGATGGAATGTCAGATAAAGAACTCAGGATATACATGCTTCAGATGATCTGGAGTCTCAAGGAAGACATTAGACAGCAAAATCAGACAATGAAAGATCACTTCGACAATGAATTACATAAACAAATCCAAGAAGCAAAAGATCAGCTATACAGAGAGATAGAGGTTGTAAAAAATAACAAACAGAAATCCTAGAAATGCAGAAAGCAATAAACCAACTAAAAAACTCAATTGAGAAGACTACCAGCAGAGTACAACACTTAGAAGATAGAACATCAGACAATGAAGACAAAGTATTCCAACTTGAAAAGAACATAGACAGCTCAGCAAGACTGTTAAGAAACCATGAACAGAATATCCAAGAAATACGGGATAACATAAAGAGACCAAACATAAGAGTCATTGGAATACAGGAAGGTATAGAGGTTAAAACCAAAGCAATGAGGAATGTATTCAATGAAATAATACGAGAAAACTTCCCAGACTTGAAGAATCAGACTGACTCCCAAGTCCTAGAAGCCTACAGGACGCCAAATGTGCAAAATCATAAGAGATCCACACCTAGACACATTATAATGAAGATGCCCAACGTACACAATAAGGAGAGAATTTTAAATGCTACAAGAGAAAAAAAGCAGATTACATTTAGGGGTAAAACAATCAGGATAACAGCTGATCTTTCAACACAGACTCTGAAAGCTAGAAAATCCTTGAATAACGGTTTTCAAACACTGAAAGAAAATGGATTCCAACCAAGAATTGTGTATCCAGTGAAATTAAGCTTCAGGATGGAAGATAAAATTATAACCTTCCATGATAAAAAAAAGTTAAAATAATTTGTAGCTAGAAAACCATCTCTTCAAAACATCCTCGGAAAATATTACAGGAAGAAGAAAGGGAAATAACAATAAAAACCAACAGTGGGATGTAGTACAGTAAAAGTGGGAAATAATCAAAGAAGAAAACAATCCATGTTTAGTAACATAAATAAACAAATAGGGCTAGAAGAACAACCATTATCTCAATAATAACTGTAAATGTTAATGCCTTAAACTCACCAATTAAGAGACAGAGGCTAGTAGAATGGATCACAAAACAAGACCCAATAATATGCTGCCTACAGGAGACGCATTTGATAGGAAAAGACATACATAGACTGAAGGGGAAAGGTTGGGAAAAATCATATCACTTATATGGATTTCGGTAACAAGTAGGAGTGTCCATACTCATATCAAATAAAATAGATTTCAAGCCAAAGTTAATCAAAAGGGATAAAGAGGGACACTATATACTGCTCAAGAGAACCATACAGCAACAAGACATAACCATTATAAATATATATATGCCCCAAAACAATGGTGCAGCTATGTCCATCAAACAAACTTTTCTCAAGATCAAGAGTCTAATAGACCACCATACAATAATCATGGGAGACTTCAACACACCTCTCTCACCACTGGACAGGTCTTCCAAACAAAAGTTGAAATAGAAAACTATAGAACTCAATAACACAATTAATAACCTAGACTTAATTGACATATATAGAATATACTCCACAACATCAAGCAGTTACATTTTTCCTCAGCAGCACATGGATCCTTCTCAAAAATAGATCATATATTATGTCACAGGGCAATTCTTAGACAATATAAAGCAGTAGAGATAATACCATGCATCTTATCTGATCATAATGGAATATAAACTAAAAATCAATGATAAAAGAAGGAAGGAAAAATCATGCATCACTTGTAGAATGAACAACAGGTTACTGAATGAACAATGGGTTATAGAAGACATAAAGGAGGAAATTAAAAAATTCTTAGAGATAAATGAAAACACAGGCACAACATATCAGAATCTATGGGACACATTGAAATCCGTTCTAAGAGGAAAATTCATTGCTTGGATTTCATTCCTTAAAAAAAGAAAAAAAAAAACAGCAAATAAATGATCTCATACTTCATCTCAGAATCCTAGAAAAAGAAGAGGAAAACAACAGCAAAATAAGTAGAAGGTAAGATTTAATTAAAATCAAAGCTGAAATTAATGAAATCAAAACAAAAGAAACAATTGAAAAAATTGAGGAAACTAAAAGTTGGTTCTTTGAAAAAATAAATAAAATCGACAGACCCTTAGCCATGCTAATGAAAGAAGAAGAGAGAAAACTCAAATTACTAGCATACGGGATGAAAAAGTCAATATCACATGTTAAGGTCTATAAACAAGTCAGCATGGCACCTGGTATTTTGCCAGAGAAATGTTAGGGTCTGTAAACAAGTCTGGATGGCGCCTGGCCAAATGCCATAGGGAGTGGTTTTTGAAGTAACAAAAGCAAGCCATTAAGTGTGGAGATTCCTTATTGGTTGACTGCTGTATCTATTTTATGCTAATTAGATAAGCTTTATAAAATGTATAAATATCGCTCGGATTCTACAATAAACGGCTTCCACTCCTGCTGTATCAATCTACACAAGTTATTTGTCACCCCCTGGCAATCACAGCAGATATTTCTGAAATACAGAAGATAATAAGAAATTAATTTGATTCGTTATACTCCAATATAATAGAAGATAGTGAAGGCATCGAAAAATTTCTTAAGTCATATGATCTGTCCAGATTGAGTCAGGAGGATATAGACAACCTAAACAGACCAATATCAATTGAGGAAATAGAAGAAACCATCCAAAGATTACCAACTAAGAAAAGACCAGGACAGTATGGGTATACAGCAGAGTTTTACAAACCCTTTAAATATGAACTAATACCAATACTTATCAAGCTATTTCAGGAAATTGAAAAAGAGGGAGATCTTCCAAATTCATTCTACCAGGCCAATATCACCCTAATTTCTACACCAGACATAAACACTTCAAACAAAGAAAACTACAGACCAATATCCCTAAAGAACCTAAATGCAAAAATCCCTAATTAAATTCTGGCGAATCAGATACAAAAACATATTAAAAAAATTGTGCACCATCATCAAGTAGGATTCATCCGTGGAATGCAAGGCTTGTTCAATATACGAAAATCAATAAATGTTATTCACCACATCAATAGACTTAAAAATAAGAACCATATGATCATCTCGATAGATGCACAAAAAGCATTCGACAAAGTACAGCATCCCTTTATCTTCAAATCTCTAGAAAAACTAGGAATAACAGGAACATACCTCAATATTGTAAAAGCAATCTATGCTAAGCCTCAAGCTAGCATCAATCTGAATCTAGAAAAATTGAAGGCATTCCCTCTAAAATCTGGAACAAGAATGGGATGCCCTCTCTCACCACTTCTGTTCAATACAGTTCTCGAAACACTGGCCAGAGCAATTAGACAGACGGAAGAAATTAAAGGCATAAAAATAGGAAAAGAAGAACTTAAATTATTACTATTGCAGAAGACATGATTCTATACCTAGCAGACCCAAAAGGGTCTACAAAGAAACTAATAGAGCTAATAAATGAATTCAGCAAAGTGGCAGGATATAAAATCAACACACATAAATCAAAGGCATTCCTCTATATCAGCGACAAATCCTCTGAAATGGAAATGAGAACAACCACTCCATTCACAATATCCTAAAAAAAAAAAAAAAGATGGGAATCAACCTAACAAAAGAGGTGGAAGTCTTATACAATGAAAACTACAGAACCCTAAAGAGAGAAATATAAGAAAATCTTAGAAGATGTAAAAATATATCCTATTCATGGATAGGCAGAACTAACATCATCAAAATGGCGATATTACCAAAATTTCTCTATAGGTTTAATGCAATGCCAATCAAAATCCCAAAGGCATTTCTTGTAGAAATAAAGAAAGCAATCATGAAATACATATAGAAAAATAAAAGTTCCAGAATAGCAAAAACAATGCTAGGCAGGAAGTGTGAATCAGGCGGTAGAGCGATACCAGACTTCAAACGATACTACAGAGCAATAGTAACAACAATAGCATGGTACTGGTACCAATATAGGCCGGTGGACCAATGGTACAGAATAGAGGACACAGAAACCAATCCACAAAACTACAACTATCTTATATTTGATAAAGGGGCTAAAAGCATGCAATGGAGGAAGGATAGCATCTTCAACAAATGGTGTATGGAAAACTGGAAATCCATATGTAACAAATTGAAACTGAATCCCTTTCTCTTGCCATGCACAAAAGTTAACTCAAAATGGATCAATGAGCTTGATATCAAATCAGAGACACAGTATCTGATAGAAGAAAAATTTGCTTACGATGTGCATACTGTGGGGTCGGGCTCCAAATTCCTCAATAGGACACCCATAGCACAAGAGTTAATAACTAGAATCAACAAATGGGACATAAACTAAAAAGTTTTTTCGCAGCAAAAGAAGCAATAAGAGAGGTAAATAGGGAGCCTACATCCTGGGAAGAAATCTTTACTCCTCACACTTCAGATAGAGCCCTAATATCCAGAGTATACAAAAAACTCAAAAAATTAGACAATAAGATAACAAATAACCCAATCAACAAATGGGCTGAGGACCTCAACAGACACTTATCAGATGAGGACTTACAATCAATCAACAAGTACATGAAAAAATGCTCACCATCTCCAGCAGTCAGAGAAATGCAAATCAAAACCACCCTAAGATACCATCTCACTCCAGTAAGATTGGCAGACATTATGAAGTCAAACAACAACAAGTTCTGGCAAGGATGTGGGGAAAGAGGTACACTTGTACATTGCTGGTGGGACTGCAAATTGGTGCAGCCAATTTGGAAAGCAGTATGGAGATTTCTTGGAAAGCTGGGAATGGAACCACCATTTGACCCAGCTATTCCCCTACTCAGTCTATTCACTAAAGACCTAAAAAGAGCATGCTACAGGGACACTGCTACATCGATGTTCAAAGCAGAACAATTCACAACAGGAAGACTGTGAAACCAACTTAGATGCCCTTCAATGAAAGAATGGAGAAAATACTGTGGCATTTATACACAATGGAGTATTACTCTGCATTGAAAAATGAAAAAAATCATAGAATTTGGAGGGAAATGGATGGCATTAGAGCAGATTATGCTAAGTGAAGCTACCCAATCCTTAAAAAACAAATGCCAAATGTCATCTTTGATATACGGAGAGTAACTAAGAACAGAGGAGAGACAAAGAGCATGACAAGATGATTAACATTAAACCGGGATGAGAGGTGGAAAGGAAAGGGAGAGAGAAGGAAAATTGCATGGAATTGGAAGGAGACCCTCAGGGTTATATAAAATTACATACAAGAGAAAGTGAGGGGAAAGGGAAAAATAATACAAGGGGGACAAATTTATTACAGTAGAGGGGGTAGAGAGAGAAGAGGGGAGGGGCGGGGAGGGGAGGGGGGATAGTAGAGGATAGGAAAGGCAGCAGAATTCAATAGACACTAGTATGGCAATATGTGAATCAATAGATGTGTAAATGATGTGATTCTGTAATCTGTACATGGGGTAAAAATGGGAGTTCATAATGCACTTGAATCAAATTGTGAAATATGATATAACAACTATGTAATGTTTTGAACAATTATAAATAAAAATGAAAAAAAATAAAACTAACTACGGTGAATAATGCATGAAATCCTAATATTTCTACAGTAACTGAACCAGTTTAACATCAATGCAAGTAGATTCCTATGGGACATGATGTGTACTTTGACCTTCATTTTTATTCAACACTGGTACATTACTATTTCATCAGTTTATGCACATCACAGGATATATATTTCATCCACAATTTAGCAAAGTTATAGGCATTTGTTTCAATTTCAATAAATTTCTGCTTTGAACACATGGATTCCTCCATATTTCTTGACTGGTCTTTTCATGAGACTTCCTTCCAAACACATTATTTTCGATTTCCATAAACACTTTTGAAACAAAACTCACACACACTTCATGATAAACAATAACCCTAAGATTACCATTATATGTGTAACTGGTTGGAGTGAATGATTGTATGTCAATATATGATTTCCTATATATTTTAAGATATCAACTCTATCCATTATTTAAAGTGAAAAAAGTTATATTATTTATTCACACTAAGGTCTATTCATGCATTATCTCTATATTCGTAGACACAGGGTACACCACTTTGTACCCACAATACTAATTTATGTGTCCTCAAATATTGCTCCCAGAAATGGTGGAAGAAATACACATATCATATGATCTACATATATATTTGATCACAATAATTTTCTGGGCACAAAATGCAAAGGTCACACTTATGATTGTACCAAATCCTAAATGGAAAGTGAACATGGCTTACTAAAAACATCCATATCCAGGTTGCCTAATGCTTTCAAATGTCATTCCTATTGGTGACTACATATTTGTTTCTTCCTAAGATTATGTACTCAATCTCAACCCTGTTGAAAATGTCTAATCCTATCACTCACTATATAATTGCCTCATTTCATAATGTCTCTATTGATATTTTCCTTCCTACATATTTTCCCCAGTTAATCATTGTGACTGACTCTTCACATGTGCTGACATTTACATTCACTCTATAACCGAAACCCTATTGCTACAGAAATTTTTGTCCAAATTTTATACTCACTCTTTTTTATAAACCTACCGACTATCTTCCTAATCCCACCGACTATCTCAATTTGAGTGGATGTTCTCTTCTAAAATCAAACATCCAAGCTATAAGGTCCTATGCCATTGATTATCAATTTATCTGAGACGTCTGTGTAGAACGTAATTAAAAGCTAAGTATCCCAATCAAGGGCCTAATGCCCTTCTGGGCTTCAAATCTTACCAACATTTCTGTTTTCATACTTATATTTCACCTCTATAATCTTATAAATATCGCAGGTTCCCAATACTATTAATCATCCTGCAGGATGATTCGTAATCCAAATCGAACATGTTAATAACCCTAACCATACACTCTTCCCTCAATCTAACTTTACAGAAGAGCAGCGAGAGAGTTCATCTTACAATACAGGAATGTAGGGGATCTGCCTCGTGCTGAGAACCTCAAAGGTCCATGCAGATTTGATCCCTGGAGAAGATTAGGCAGCTATGAAGGACCTGAGAGAGCAAAAGTCATCTTCCATCGCAAACAACCTTTCCAGAATGAAGGGTTTTGTCTGAATAAGCCTCTCTTCTTAATGTAGAGAAGATGGACCATACCAGGCATGTGTGGAGAGCTGTTCCTGGGTGCCTATGGTTGATATACCATTCTAACATATGAAAGTGTCACAGGAAGTAAGGGCTGCCTCCATTTCATAGGACTATTGGAAGCTACTGTTAGCACAAAGTGGTTGCCAAGGCAGTGACCTCATTAAATTCCTGAAGGAAGTAATCTCACCTCACTTCCTTGGTGATGAAACTCTCTGAACTTGGGATCCGGGAAGCCAGGCACGCAGAGCCAGTCCCATTCCCAGTCCCAGTGGTCTCACTTGTTTGGATTTAACAAGGACAGAGTCAGTCTTTCTTGGTACCTACTGATGTGAGGATGGACAAATGTCAGGAAAGCTCTGAAGAGAGGCCTTTCCTGAGAAAGCAGGTAGTTGCTCACAGCTGGCTAGTGACAACTTCACAGATTGGGCCAATGAGACCATATCTGACACAGGACAGGCGATTTCATCGGAACGTAGTATGGCCCACCAGTCAGAGGACACTCCTGATAGTCACAGACCTACTTGGGGGAAGGAGCTGCCTTTGTGTGTGTGGGTGTGGGTTTGAGGTTTTGTCTCATGTTCTGAGAATAGGTAGGAAAGGCGGTTTGTTTGTTTTGGAGTGAACTGTTTCTGGTAAGTCGTTTGACAAGGCCAGTGTCTCTTTGTCTGTGTATCCCACTGTGTCCGTGGTTTTAGACATTAGAAAAGAGAATGAATCATTGTATGTGTCCTGACTAGTAGAAAGCTTCCCAAGATTCATCTTGCCCAATTTATGAATGGACTGTGGCTTGACTTATGGGTGGGCAACTCCTACAATCTTGCTAAGGTCCTGTTTTCTTCCTGAATTCTGGCCAATTTCCAGAATAGTCTCATTGTTTTGTGTCCAAAATATGTACCACCTCCAAGCTCTGAGACTTGGCTATGTACTGGATTGCTGAAAGGAATGGGAGCATCTAAGAAAACTTAGATATGAGTGTGACCAGAAAATTCTAATGGAGAAACCCTGCTTTGGGCCTTTTGCTTACCAATTGTTCTGTTGCCCTGAATGTCAGAACGTCTTTGCCTCAGGCCACACCTTTGTAGAGTCAAAAGAAATAGTTTTCAAATAGAAATGAATGGGCATCACCTGTGGCTCTTTGCTTAATTGCTTTGGAAAGGGATGTGTCTGAATCAGCTTTTTGGCCCTGTGTGAGGCTGTGGCTTAGATTCTTAGCACCTGATGGATCTAAAGAAAGATCCCATGTGTGCATCCAAAACCAAAATGGACAAAAGAGCATTCATTTTGGATGAAGTCTCTCGCATTCCTCTGTAAGGTTCCTAACCTTCATCAAGTGAGAATAGTGATCATTTGGTTTAAATGTGTTCCTCAAAACCCTGCAGAGGATAGCCCATAAGTGCTTGATTTTTCTCATGACTCCAAATCACATAAAGACTCTAAACCCCACAGTCAGTAGGCCTCAAATTGGAGAAGCAGTGCCATCTTAATGGCCGGCCAATTTGATCACTCCTGGTTCACTGGAAGGATGTCCAGGCCACGCTGATTTTAGGCAAATGAGGGGCAAGGGTGGTTATTTTGGACACTGTCTTGGGCAGCACCACTCATGGAAACCTCCAGCCAGAGGTTATGATGAGTGGGTATATAGAAAAGATGAGTGACATGTGGGAGTGTTTTGGATTTAATTGTGGATATTTGTGTGGCAGTTGGAAGACATAACTGGGTCTACCTGGGCTTGAACTTTGGTGTGATTCCCCTTAGAGACTGAGTTCAGAATCTGACCTCAGAAAAGTATTGCCATGTATTGTGTTGGGATTAAAGAGGCCATGTATGAGAGTCACCCTGGGAAACTGAGATCTAGCCCCAGAGTGGCTTTGCACAGAGCACTGGGAATCTCAGCCAAGGTATCACATGATTTCATTCGAAAGACTTGGCAGCCATATTTGAGAGTCAAAACACACATGGAACTCACATTGTAGACCTCAATGGGCCTGGTTTAATGTGACCTTTTGTTCACTCTTTGAGAAGCCTTGCCTGTGAGGGTTCTTCAGAGCTTTCATTGAAATAATCTTCCTCACCATTTAATGGTTCCTGAAAAAATTGAAACCCACAGTGCTTCCAACTTCATCCTTGTAAAATGTCTAGATAAATACCATGAAATTTTTGAAATTCCCATGACTAGGTTGCACTAGAGAACCTTTGGATGTCGTACTGCTGATCATGGATGTACCTGACAGTGCCTTGCTTGACTGGGTTTTATGAAAATGGTGTAGAACAGAGGTCCCAGTAAGTTTCAGGCTCCTAAGAAGTGGGCCTAGAGTTGTGGTGGGCAGGAGTGTGATAAAACTTCTGTGTTGGAGCAATTTGGATCTTCCATTGGCTTAAAAATGACTTGTGGCTTACATGGTGCAGCCAGCAGACCCTTATAAGTAAAGGCATCTTGTTATATGGAGAGGATTCAGGGCAATGTTCAGAATCAGGTTGCTATGGACAAGGATGCAATGGGGCAAGCTTTGAGGGATAGAAGATTGGTTGGTGCATTTTCCTGCAGACCCTGACCCACCACACGTGACAGAACTCCCTCCAGCACTGTGTCCCAGTTGAACTCCTTCTATTTTATGAAGCAAATACCAAACTACCAGTGCAGCAGCAAAAACCCCACAAAAAGTGTAGGAGGGCCAAATGGCTTCACAGTTCAACGGGGAGACACTTAGACCCCAGAGGCCACAGTTTACCTAAAAAGAAAAATATCAGCACTGCTGCCTCATGTTCATTGAAACATCAGAAACAATGTCCTCCAGGTCTCATAGATGCAGACCCAGCTTTGATGGTCTCACTACAAAGGAAGCCAAATCTCCTGACAACAACATATATTTAAGTGCCCTATCTCAAGGCAGTTTCTCAAAAAGTTTTTAGGCCAGCAGAGCTCCATGTTTGTGGAGTGTTTACCCTATCCCTTGCTTTTGGAAACTCCTCTAACACCTCCAAGGTTGTGAATTCCTGAGCATTTTCCATTCCAGATATGTGTTCAATGATTTTCTAACTCTTCTCCTCTAATTGTGTCTTACTTGGGGTGAAGGTAATGTCAAGGCATTGTTCTGGATGAGAGTGGGAGGATATTTGTGCAGCATATATATGCATACAAATTGGATTCATTTTCCAATTTTCATTTTGAAATATTGAATCCCTGACACGAACCCATACCTACTAGACTCAAACAACTCATCCTAATATGATAGAGAAAAATAACCCAAACCTATAGAAATACAAGCAGTTCATTGGAGGCATGTTGTATAGTTGGACTTGCCTTTTGCATTATATAAGGTAAAAGTTATAAATTTAGTCAATTTTTAATCGAAGAAGTTCTCCATAAGTTTTTAAACTTAAAAAATACGAGAATTCTTGTTTCCCTTTCTCTTTAGCCTATTCACACTTGTATATTTATATGCATAAATAGAATCCTACCAGGTATCACACGTACATTTTGAGGTGGCTGACTTGGCATATACAAACTGTGAGAAGAGTTCACACCTCCTAAACGCTGTTGGAACTGAAAATTCAACCTATAGGGGAGCTTCCTAGTAGAAGAACATTATACATGAATTCAGGTTCAGTAAAATAAATATTTTTGCATCTGTGGGTGATATATATTTACTGATGAATTTCTATTGCCATTTATATTGCTTCTTTTAAATGTCTGTCAGTGTTTTGTGTGTTTGTGTGTGTGTGTGTGTGTGTGTAATATATCTGTACACTCTGCAGATTTTTCAAAATATGAAATATATGTGTCTAATGTAAACTCTCTAAATTCATTCATGTTCATGTATGTGGATTTATAATCAACTTTTCACAAGATTATAATCAGAAATATTCATCCACCTGTAATACATATTTGTTTCATAGTACTGAAACCTAACTTCAGTGAATGGTGCATACAAATCCTAATTACTCTACAGTAACTGACCCAGTCTAACATCAATGCAAGAAGACTCCTATGGGACATGATATGTAATTTGTCATTCATTTGTATTCGACACTGGTACATTATTGTTTCTTCAGTTTTTGCACATCATAGGATATACATTGCATCCACAAGTTCACAAATTAATAGGCATTTGTTTCAACTTTAATCACTTCTTGCTTCAGAACACATGTATTGTCAGGGTTTCTTGACTGGTCTTTTCATCAGACTTCTTTCCAAACACATTATTTTGAATTTCCATAATCATTTTGAAGCAAAACTCACACACTCTTCATGATAAACCAAAACACTAATATTTCCAATAGATATATAACTGGTTGGAATGAATGATTGTATATCAATATACGATTTCCTTTAATTTTTCAGATATCAGTTCAATTCATTATTTAAAGTTCAAAAAAGTTATATTATTTATTCACAGTATGGTCTATTCGTGGTTTTTCTCTATGTTCATAGAAACAGGGTACACCTCTTTGTACCCCGATTCTAATATTACATCTTCAATATAATGCTCCCAGAAATGGTGAAAGAAATACTCATGTCACCTCATTATCACAGTAATATTCTGGACAAAAAATGGAAAGGTCACACTTATGATTGTACCAAAGCCTAAATGGAAAGTGAACATGGATTTCTAAAAACATCCATGTCCAGGTTGCCTAATGCTGTCAATTGTCAATCCTATTGGTGACTACATATTTGTTTATTCCTATATATATATTCAAACTCAACACTGTTGAAAATGTCTAATTCTATCCCTCACTTTATACTTTGCCTGATTTCGTAATGTTTCTATTGATATCTGCTTTTCTACATATTTTCCCCAGTTCAACATAGTGACTGACTCTTCATATGTGCTGACATTTACATTCACTCTATAAACAAAAGTCTATTGCTAAAGAACTTTGGTCCAAATCCTGTACTCACTCTTCTTCCTAAACCTACCGACTATCTTCCTAATCCTACTGAATATCCCTTTTTGACCTGATGTTCTCTTCTAAATTCTATCATCCAATGTACAACGTCCTATGCCATTGTAATTCGAATTATCTGAGACATCTTTGCAGAACATAATTCAAAGCTAAGTATCCCAATCAAGGGCAAAACCCTTCTGAACTTCAAATCATACCTAGATTTCTGTTTTCATACTTATATTTCACCTCTATACTCTTGTAAATATTGCAGGTTCCCAATGCCATTATTCATCGCACAGAATCATTCGTCACCAAATCAAACCTGTTTTTAACCCCAAGTATACACTGTTCCCTCAATCATTTTACAGAAGAGCAGGGACAGAGGGGTTCTTACAATACAGGAAAGTTGGGGATCTTCCACCAGATGAGAACCTCAAATGTCCATGCACAAATGATACCTGGAGAAGTTGTAGGCAGGTATGAAGCACCTGAGAGAGCAAAAGTCATCTTCCATGGCTAACAACCTGGTCAGGATGAAGGGATGTGTCTGAATCTGCCTTTCTCTTCTTACTGTAGACAAGGTGGAACAATCCAGGCCTGAGTGGAGAGCTGTTCCCGGGTGCCAATGGTTGATATACATTCTACCTTATGAAAGTGTCACAGGAAGTAGGGGAAACCTCCATCTTATGTAACCCTTGGAAGCAACTGTTAGGACAAAGTGGTTGCCAAGGCAGTGACCTCATTCAGTTCCAAAGAATGTGACATACCTCATTTCCTTGGTGATGGAACTCTCTGAACTTGGTATCCAAGAACCAGGCACCCAGAGGCAGTCCCAGTCCCAGGCCCAGTGGGCTCACTTGTTTGGATTTACCAAGGACAGAGTCAGTTTTCTTGGTACCTAATGATGTGAGGATGGCCAAATGCCAGGAGAGCTCTGAAGATGGACCTTTCCTGAGAAAACAGGTAATGGCTAACCACTTTTTCCTGACATCTTCACAGAGTTGGTCAATGAAACAAGATCTGAGAGAAGACAGGCCATTTCGGGGGAACATAGTATGGCCCAACAGTCAGAGGACACTCTGGATAGTCACAGACCTACTTGGGGGAAGGAGGTGCCTTTGTGGGAGTGGGTGTGGGTTTGTTGTTTTGTCTCATGTTCTGAGAATAGATCGAAAAGGCGGTTTGTTTGGTTTGGAGCAGACAGTTTCTAGTAAGTCATTTGACAAGGCGAGTGTTTCTGTTTATGTGTATCCCACTGTGTCCGTTGTTGTAGACATTAGAAAAGAGAATGCATTAATGGATGTGTCCTGTCTAGTATAAATCTTCCCTATAATTCACCCTGCCCAATATATGAATGAACTGCAGCTTGTCTTATCGATGTGCAACAACTGCTATCTTTCTAAGTTGTTGTTTTCTTCCTGAATTCTGGCCACTCTCCAGAATGGGCTCAGGGATTTGTGTCCAAAATATGTACCACCTCCAAGCTCTGTGACATGGCCATGTAAAGGATAGTTGAAGAGAATGGCGAGCATCTCAGAAAACTCAGATATCAGTGTGACCAGGAAAGTCTTAGTGCAGAAACACTGCTTTGGTCTTTTTGCTTACTTATTGTTGTGTTGCACTGAATGTCAGGAAGGTCTTTGCCTCAGGCCACCCCTTTGTGAAGCCTGAAAAAAACAGTTTTCAAATGGAAATGAATGGGCCTCACCTGTGGTTCTTTGCTTAATTGCTTTGGAAAGGGATGTGTCTTTATCAGCCTCTTGGTCCTGTGTTTGGCTGTGACTTAGATTCTCAGCACCTGATGGATCTTAAGAATGATCCCATGTGACCTTCCAAAACCAAAATGGCAAAAAATATCATTCATTGTGGATGAAGACTCTTGCCTTCCTCTGTTAGGTTCCTGCACTCCAACAAATATGAATAGGGATTCTGTGAGTCAAATGAGTTCTTCAAAGCCCTGCAGAGGTGCTTGTGTTTTCCCATGACTCTGAATCACCTAAAAAATCGATACCTAAAATCAGTAGCCCTCAAATTGGAGAAACATAGAAGTATTAACGGCAGGCTTATTTGTTCACTCCTGGTTCACAGCAACGGTGTCCAGGCTACCCTGACTTTAGGCAAATGAGGGGCAAACGAGCTGATTTTGGACACTGTCTTGGGCTGCACCCCTCATGGAAACCTCCAGCCAGAGTTTAAGATGATTGACTATATGGAATAAGGTGAGGGCCATGTGGGAGTGTTTTGGTTTTAATGTTGGTCATTTGTGTGGCATTGGAAAAAATGACTGGTTCCACGTGGGCTTGAACTCTGGTGTGATTCCCCTTAAACACTGGGTTTTGGAACTGAACTCAGAGAAGCATTGCTATGAATTTTGTTGGGATTTTAAGAGGCCACGCATGAAAGTCGCTCTTGGAAACTGAGACCTAGGCCCTGGGTAGATTTCCACAGAGGCCTGGGAATCTCAGCAAGGATATCACATGATTTTATTCTTAAAGAAATGGCAGCCATAGTTGAGAGTCAAAACACACATGCACCTCACATTGTAGACCTAATGGGCCTGGCCTAATGTGACCTTTTTTCCATTCTTTGGGAAGCCTTGCCTGTGAGATTTCTCCAGAGATTTCATTGAAATGAGCTTCCTCACCATTTAATCTTTGCTGAATGAATTGAAACCCACAGTGCCTCCAACTTAATGCTTGAAAAATTTCTAGATAAATACCATGAAATTTTTGAAATTCCTATGACCAGGTGGCACTGGAGAAACATTGGATGTCCTATTGCTGATCATGAGTATACCAGACAGTGCCTTGATTTACTGAGTTTCATGAAAATGGTGTAGAACAGAGATGCCAGTAAGTTGGAGCCTGCTGAGTAGTGGGTCTAGAGCAGTGCTGGGGAGGTGTTTGATAAAACATCCGTGGTAGGGCCATGTGGATCTACCATTGGATTCCAAATGGCTTGTAACTGACATGGTGCTGCCAGCAGACCCTTATATGTAAAGGCATCTTGTTATATGGAGAGTTTTAAGAGGAAAATTAAGAATCAGGTTGATATGGACAAGGGGGCAATGGGGCAAGCTGTGAGAGATAGAAGCCTAGTTGGTGCATTCTCTTGCAGACCCTGACCCACCACACGTGACAGAACTCCCTCCAGCACTGTGTCCCAGTTTAGCTGCTAGTATTTCGTGAAACAAATACCAAACTCACAGTGCAGCAGCCTAAACACCACAAAAAGTGGAGGAGGACCAAATGGCTTCACAGTCCACACGGGGAGACGGGGAGACACTTAGTCCCCAGTGGCCTCAGTTTACCTATAAAGAGAGGATTCAGCACTGCTTCATCTTGTTCATTGGAATATAAGAAACCATGTCCTCCAGGTCACATAGATGCAGACCCAGCTTTGATGGTCTCACTACAAAGGAAGCCAAATCTCATGAAAACAACATATATTTCAAGTGCGGAAGCTCAGAGGCAGTTTCTCAAAAAGTTTTTAGGCCAGCAGAGTTACATGTTTGTGGAGTGTTTACCATGTCCCTTACTTTTGGAAACTCCTAAACCACCTCCAAGGTTGTGAACTCCTGAGCATTTTCCATTCCAGATATGTATTCACTGATTGTGTAACTCTTCTCCTCTAATTGTGTCTTACTTGGGGTGAAGGTAATGTCAAGGCATTGTTTTGGATGAGAGCGGGAGGATATTTGTGCAGCATATATTTACATACACATTGGATTCATTTTCCAATTTTTCATTCGAAGTACTGAATCCCTGACACTAACCCATACCTAGTAGACTCAGACTATGCATCCTAATATAATGGGGAAAATTAACCAAACACAATAGAAATACAAGCACTTCAGAGGAGACATGTTCTATAGTTGGACTTGACATTTGCATTATATAAGGTAGGAGTTATACATCTAGTCAAATTTTAATTGAAATATTCTCCATGTGTTTTTAAACTTAACAAATATGTGAATACTTGTTTCCAATTTCTGTAGCCTATTCACACATGTATATTTATATGCATATATAGAATCCTACCAGGTATCACACATACATTTTTGTAAGGTGGATGTTGGCAGATACAAATTGTGAGAAGTGTTCACTCCTCCTAAATGCTGTTGGAAATGAAAATTCAACCTATAAGAGAGCGTCCTAGAAGAACAACATTATACATAAACTCATGTTCAGTAACATAAATATTTTTGCATCTGTGGATGATATATATTTACTGATGAATTTCGATTGGCATTTATATTGGTACTTTTTAATGTCTGAGTGTTGTGTGTGTGTGTGTGTGTGTGTGTATGTGTGTGTGTATAGATATAGATATACTCTCCAAAGTTTTCCAAATATGAAATATATGTGTCTAGTACACACTCTCTAAATTCATTCATGTTCATGTATGTTGATTTATAATCACATTTTCACAAGATTATAATCAGAAATATTCATCCACCTGAAATACATATTTGTTTCCTAGTACTGACTACTAACTTCAGTGAAGGGTGCATACAAATCCTAATTATTCTACAGTATCTGACCCAGTCTAACATCAATGCAAGTAGACTCCTATGGGACATGATATGTAATTTGTCATTCATTTGTATTCGACACTGGTACATTATTGTTTCTTCAGTTTTTGCACATCATAGGATATACATTTCATCCACAAGTTCACAAATTAATAGGCATTTGTTTCAACATTAATCACTTCTTGCTTCAGAACATATGTATTGTCAGGGTTTCTTGACTGGTCTTTTCATGGGACTTCTTTCCAAACACATTATTTTGAATTTCCATAATCATTTTGAGGCAAAACTCACACACTCTTCATGATAAACCAAAACACTAATATTTCCATTAGATATATAACTGGTTGGAATGAATGATTGTATATCAATATACAATTTCCTTTTATTTTTCAGATATCAGTTCAATTCATTATTTAAAGTTCAAAAAAGTTATATTATTTATTCACAGTATGGTCTATTTGTGGTTTTTCTCTATGTTCATAGAAACAGGGTACACCTATTTGCACCCCCGATTCTAATTTTACATCTTCAATATATTGCTCTCAGAAATGGTGAAGGAAATACTCATGTCACCTCATTATCACAGTAATATTCTGGACAAAAAATCGAAAGGTCACACTTATGATTGTACCAAAGCCTAAATGGAAAGTGAACATGGATTTCTAAAAACATCCATGTCCAGGTTGCCTAATGCTGTCAATTGTCAATCCTATTGGTGACTACATATTTGTTTTTTCCTAATTTATATATTGAAACTCAACCCTGTTGAAAATGTCTAATTCTATCCCTCACTTTATACTTTGCCTGATTTCGTAATGTTTCCATTGATATCTGCTTTTCTACATATTTTCCCCAGTTCAACATAGTGTCTGACTCTTCATATGTGCTGACATTTACATTCACTCTATAACCAAAAGTCTATTGCTAAAGAACTTTTGGTCCAAATCCTATACTCACTCGTCTTCCTAAACCTACCGACTATCTTCCTAATCCTTCTGAATATCCCTTTTTGACTGGATGTTCTCTTCTAAATTCAATCATCCAATGTACAAGGTCCTATGCCATTGTATATCAAATTATCTGAGACATCTTTGCAGAACATAATTCAAAGCTAAGTATCCCAATCAAGGGCAAAACCCTTCTGGGCTTCAAAGCATACCTAGATTTCTCTTTTCATACTTATATTTCACCTCTATATTCTTGTAAATATTGCAGGTTCTCAATCCCATTATTCATCGCACAGAATCATTCGTCACCAAATCAAACCTGTTTTTAACCCCAAGTATACACTGTTCCCTCAATCATTTTACAGAAGAGCAGGGACAGAGGGGTTCTTACAATACAGGAAAGTTGGGGATCTTCCACCAGATGAGAACCTCAAATGTCCATGCACAAATGATGCCTGGGGAAGTTGTAGGCATGTATGATGCACCTGAGAGAGCGAAAGTCATCTTCCATGGCAAACAACCTGGTCAGGATGAAGGGATGTGTCTGAATCTGCCTCTCTCTTCTTATTGTAGACAAGGTGGAACAATCCAGGCCTGAGTGGAGAGCTGTTCCTGGGTGCCAATGGTTGATATACATTCTACCTTATGAAAGTGTCACAGGAAGTAGGGGAAACCTCCATCTTATGTAACCCTTGGAAGCAACTGTTAGGACAAAGTGGTTGCCAAGGCAGTGACCTCATTCAGTTCCAAAGAATGTGACATACCTCATTTCCTTGGTGATGGAACTCTCTGAACTTGGTATCCAAGAAGCCAGGCACCCAGAGGCAGTCCCAGTCCCAGGCCCAGTGGGCTCACTTGTTTGGATTTACCAAGGACAGAGTCAGTTTTCTTGGTACCTAATGATGTGAGGATGGCCAAATGCCAGGAGAGCTCTGAAGAGGGACCTTTCCTGAGAAAACAGGTAGTGGCTAACCACTTTTTCCTGACATCTTCACAGAGTTGGTCAAGGAAACAAGATCTGAGAGAAGACAGGCCATTTCGGGGGAACATAGTATGGCCCACCAGTCTGAGGACACTTCGGATACTCACAGACCTACTTGGGGGAAGGAGGTGCCTTTGTGGGAGTGGGTGTGGGTTTGTTGTTTTGTCTCATGTTCTGAGAATAGATCGAAAAGGCGGTTTGTTTGGTTTGGAGCAGACAGTTTCTAGTAAGTCATTTGACAAGGCGAGTGTTTCTGTTTGTGTGTATCCCACTGTGTACGTTGTTGTAGACATTAGAAAAGAGAATGCATTAATGGATGTGTCCTGTCTAGTTCAAATCTTCCCTGTAATTCATCCTGCCCAATATATGAATGGACTGTAGCTTGTCTTATTGATGTGCAACACCTGCTATCTTTCTAAGTTGTTGTTTTCTTCCTGAATTCTGGCCACTCTCCAGAATGGGCTCAGGGATTTGTGTCGAAAATATGTACCACCTCCAAGCTCTGTGACATGGCCATGTAAAGGATAGTTGAAGAGAATGGCGAGCATCTCAGAAAACTCAGATATCAGTGTGACCAAGAATGTCTTAGTGCAGAAACACTGCTTTGGGCTTTTTGCTTACTTATTGTTGTGTTGCACTGAATGTCAGGAAGGTCTTTGCCTCAGGCCACCCCTTTGTGAAGCCTGAAGAAAACAGTTTTCAAATGGAAATGAATGGGCCTCACCTGTGGTTCTTTGCTTAATTGCTTTGGAAAGGGATGTGTCTTTATCAGCCTCTTGGTCCTGTGTGTGGCTGTGACTTAGATTCTCAGCACCTGATGGATCTTAAGAATGATCCCATGTGAGCTTCCAAAACTAAATGGCAAAAAATATCATTCATTGTGGATGAAGACTCTTGCCTTCCTCTGTTAGGTTCCTGCACTCCAACAAATATGAATAGGGATTCTGTGAGTCAAATGAGTTCTTCAAAGCCCTGCAGAGGTGCTTGTGTTTTCCCATGACTCTAAATCACCTAAAGAATCGATACCTAAAATCAGTAGCCCTCAAATTGGAGAAACATAGAAGTATTAACGGCAGGCTTATTTGTTCACCCCTGGTTCACAGCAACGGTGTCCAGGCTACCCTGACTTTAGGCAAATGAGGGGCAAACGAGCTGATTTTGGACACTGTCTTGGGCTGCACCCCTCATGGAAACCTCCAGCCAGAGTTTAAGATGATTGACTATATGGAATAAGGTGAGGGCCATGTGGGAGTGTTTTGGTTTTAATGTTGGTCATTTGTGTGGCATTGGAAAAAATGACTGGTTCCACGTGGGCTTGAACTCTGGTGTGATTCCCCTTAAACACTGGGTTTTGGAACTGAACTCAAAGAAGCATTGCTATGAATTTTGTTGGGATTTTAAGAGGCCACGCATGAAAGTCGCTCTTGGAAACTGAGACCTAGGCCCCGGGTAGATTTCCACAGAGGCCTGGGAATCTCAGCAAGGATATCACATGATTTTATTCTTAAAGAAATGGAATCCACAGTTGAGAGTCAAAACACACATGCACCTCACATTGTAGACCTCAATGGGCCTGGCCTAATGTGACCTTTTTTCCATTCTTTGGGAAGCCTTGCCTGTGAGATTTCTCCAGAGATTTCATTGAAATGAGCTTCCTCACCATTTAATCTTTGCTGAATGAATTGAAACCCACAGTGCCTCCAACTTCATGCTTGAAAAATGGCTAGATAAATACCATGGAATTTTTGAAAATCCTATGACCAGGTGGCACTGGAGAAACATTGGATGTCCTATTGCTGATCATGAGTATACCAGACAGTGCCTAGATTTACTGAGTTTCATAAAAATGGTGTAGAACAGAGATGCCAGTAAGGTGGAGCCTGCCTAGTAGTGGGTCTAGAGCAGTGCTGGGGAGGTGTTTGATAAAACATCTGTGGTAGGGCCATGTGGATCTACCATTGGATTCCAAATGGCTTGTAACTGACATGGTGCTGCCAGCAGACCCTTATATGTAAAAACATCTTGTTATATGGAGAGTTTTAAGAGGAAAATTAAGAATCAGGTTGATATGGACAAGGGGGCAATGGGGCAAGCTGTGAGAGATAGAAGCCTAGTTGGTGCATTCTGTTGCAGAACCTGACCCACCACACGTGACAGAACTGGCTCCAGCACTGTGTCCCAGTTTAGCTGCTAGTATTTCGTGAAACAAATACCAAACTCACAGTGCAGCAGCCTAAACACCACAAAAAGTGGAGGAGGACCAAATGGCTTCACAGTCCACACGGGGAGACACTTAGTCCCCAGTGGCCTCAGTTTACCTACAAAGAGAGGATTCAGCACTGCTTCATCTTGTTCATTGGAAAATAAGAAACCATGTCCTCCAGGTCACATAGATGCAGACCCAGCTTTGATGGTCTCACTACAAAGGAAGCCAAATCTCATGAAAACAACATATATTTCAAGTGCGGAAGCTCAGAGGCAGTTTCTCAAACAGTTTTTAGGCCAGCAGAGTTACATGTTTGTGGAGTGTTTACCATGTCCCTTACTTTTGGAAACTCCTAAACCACCTCCAAGGTTGTGAACACCTGAGGATTTTCCATTCCAGATATGTATTCACTGATTGTGTAACTCTTCTCCTCTAATTGTGTCTTACTTGGGGTGAAGGTAATGTCAAGGCATTGTTTTGGATGAGAGCGGGAGGATATTTGTGCAGCATATATTTACATACACATTGGATTCATTTTCCAATTTTTCATTCGAAGTACTGAATCCCTGACACTAACCCATACCTAGTAGACTCAGACTATTCATCCTAATATAATGGGGAAAATTAACCAAACACAATAGAAATACAAGCACTTCAGAGGAGACATGTTCTATAGTTGGACTTGACATTTGCATTATATAATGTAGGAGTTATACATCTAGTCAAATTTTAATTGAAATATTCTCCATGTGTTTTTAAACTTAACAAATATGTGAATACTTGTTTCCAATTTCTGTAGCCTATTCACACATGTATATTTATATGCATATATAGAATCCTACCAGGTATCACACGTATATTTTTGTAAGGTGGATGTCTTGGCAGATACAAATTGTGAGAAGTGTTCACTCCTCCTAAATGCTGTTGGAAATGAAAATTCAACCTATAAGAGAGCGTCCTAGAAGAACAACATTATACATAAACTCATGTTCAGTAACAAATATTTTTGCATCTGTGGATGATATATATTTACTGATGAATTTCGATTGGCATTTATATTGGTACGTTTAATGTCTGTGAGTGTTGTGTGTGTGTGTGTGTGTGTGTGTGTGTGTGTATAGATATAGATATAGATATACTCTCCAAAGTTTTCCAAATATGAAATATATGTGTTTAGTATACACTCTCTAAATTCATTCATGTTCATGTATGTTGATTTATAATCACAATTTCACAAGATTATAATCAGAAATATTCATCCACCTGAAATACATATTTGTTTCCTAGTACTGACTACTAACTTCAGTGAAGGGTGCATACAAATCCTAATTATTCTACAGTATCTGACACAGTCTAACATCAATGCAAGTAGACTCCTATGGGACATGATATGTAATTTGTCATTCATTTGTATTCGACACTGGTACATTATGGTTTCTTCATTTTTTGCACATCATAGGATATACATTTCATCCACAAGTTCACAAATTAATAGGCATTTGTTTCAACATTAATCACTTCTTGCTTCAGAACACATGTATTGTCAGGGTTTCTTGACTGGTCTTTTCATGAGACTTCTTTCCAAACACATTATTTTGAATTTCCATAATCATTTTGAAGCAAAACTCACACACTCTTCATGATAAACCAAAACACTAATATTTCCATTAGATATATAACTGGTTGGAATGAATGATTGTATATCAATATACAATTTCCTTTTATTTTTCAGATATCAGTTCAATTCATTATTTAATGTTCAAAAAGTTATATTATTTATTCACAGTATGGTCTATTCGTGGTTTGTCTCTATGTTCATAGAAACAGGGTACACCTATTTTTACCCCCGATTCTAATTTTACATCTTCAATATATTGCTCCCAGAAATGGTGAAAGAAATACTCATGTCACCTCATTATCACAGTAATATTCTGGACAAAAAATGGAAAGGTCACACTTATGATTGTACCAAAGCCTAAATGGAAAGTGAACATGGATTTCTAAAAACATCCATGTCCAGGTTGCCTAATGCTGTCAATTGTCACTCCTATTGGTGACTACATATTTGTTTTTTCCTAATTTATATATTGAAACTCAACCCTGTTGAAAATGTCTAATTCTATCCCTCACTTTATACTTTGCCTGATTTCATAATGTTTCCATTGATATCTGCTTTTCTACATATTTTCCCCAGTTCAACATAGTGTCTGACTCTTCATATGTGCTGACATTTACATTCACTCTATAACCAAAAGTCTATTGCTAAAGAACTTTTGGTCCAAATCCTATACTCACTCGTCTTCCTAAACCTACCGACTATCTTCCTAATCCTACTGAATATCCCTTTTTGACTGGATGTTCTCTTCTAAATTCAATCATCCAATGTACAAGGTCCTATGCCATTGTATATCAAATTATCTGAGACATCTTTGCAGAACATAATTCAGAGCTAAGTATCCCAATCAAGGGCAAAACCCTTCTGGGCTTCAAAGCATACCTAGATTTCTTTTTTCATACTTATATTTCACCTCTATATTCTTGTAAATATTGCAGGTTCCCAATCCCATTATTCATCGCACAGAATCATTCGTCACCAAATCAAACCTGTTTTTAACCCCAAGTATACACTGTTCCCTCAATCATTTAACAGAAGAGCAGGGACAGAGGGGTTCTTACAATACAGGAAAGTTGGGGATCTTCCACCAGATGAGAACCTCAAATGTCCATGCACAAATGATACCTGGAGAAGTTGTAGGCAGGTATGAAGCTCCTGAGAGAGCAAAAGTCATCTTCCATGGCAAACAACCTGGTCAGGATGAAGGGATGTGTCTGAATCTGCCTCTCTCTTCTTATTGTAGACAAGGTGGAACAATCCAGGCCTGAGTGGAGAGCTGTTCCCGGGTGCCAATGGTTGATATACATTCTACCTTATGAAAGTGTCACAGGAAGTAGGGGAAACCTCCATCTTATGTAACCCTTGGAAGCAACTGTTAGGACAAAGTGGTTGCCAAGGCAGTGACCTCATTCAGTTCCAAAGAATGTGACATACCTCATTTCCTTGCTGATGGAACTCTCTGAACTTGGTATCCAAGAAGCCAGGCACCCAGAGGCAGTCCCAGTCCCAGGCCCAGTGGGCTCACTTGTTTGGATTTACCAAGGACAGAGTCAGTTTTCTTGGTACCTAATGATGTGAGGATGGCCAAATGCCAGGAGAGCTCTGAAGATGGACCTTGCCTGAGAAAACAGGTAGTGGCTAACCACTTTTTCCTGACATCTTCACAGAGTTGGTCAAGGAAACAAGATCTGAGAGAAGACAGGCCATTTCGGGGGAACATAGTATGGCCCACCAGTCAGAGGACACTCCGGATAGCCACAGACCTACTTGGGGGAAGGAGGTGCCTTTGTGGGAGTGGGTGTGGGTTTGTTGTATTGTCTCATGTTCTGAGAATAGATCCAAAAGGCGGTTTGTTTGGTTTGGAGCAGACAGATTCTAGTAAGTCATTTGACAAGGCGAGTGTTTCTGTTTATGTGTATCCCACTGTGTCCGTTGTTGTAGACATTAGAAAAGAGAATGCATTAATGGATGTGTCCTGTCTAGTATAAATCTTCCCTATAATTCATCCTGCCCAATATATGAATGGACTGCAGCTTGTCTTATCGATGTGCAACACCTGCTATCTTTCTAAGTTGTTGTTTTCTTCCTAAATTCTGGCCACTCTCCAGAAAGGGCTCAGGGATTTGTGTCCAAAATAAGTACCACCTCCAAGCTCTGTGACATGGCCATGTAAAGGATAGTTGAAGAGAATGGCGAGCATCTCAGAAAACTCAGATATCAGTGTGACCAGGAAAGTCTTAGTGCAGAAACACTGCTTTGGGCTATTTGCTTACTTATTGTTGTGTTGCACTGAATGTCAGGAAGGTCTGTGCCTCAGGCCACCTCTTTGTGAAGCCTGAAGAAAACAGTTTTCAAATGGAAATGAATGGGCCTCACCTGTGGTTCTTTGCTTAATTGCTTTGGAAAGGGATGTGTCTTTATCAGCCTCTTGGTCCTGAGTGTGGCTGTGACTTAGATTCTCAGCACCTGATGGATCTTAAGAATGATCCCATGTGAGCTTCCCAAACCAAAATGGCAAAAAATATCATTCATTGTGGATGAAGACTCTTGCCTTCCTCTGTTAGGTTCCTGCAGTCCAACAAATGAGAATAGGGATTCTGTGAGTCAAATGAGTTCTTCAAAGCCCTGCAGAGGTGCTTGTGTTTTCGCATGACTCTAAATCACCTAAAGAATCGATACCTAAAATCAGTAGCCCTCAAATTGGAGAAACATAGAAGTATTAACGGCAGGCTTATTTGTTCACTCCTGGTTCACAGCAACGGTGTCCAGGCTACCCTGACTTTAGGCAAATGAGGGGCAAAGGAGATGATTTTGGACACTGTCTTGGGCTGCACCCCTCATGGAAACCTCCAGCCAGATGTTAAGATGATTGACTATATGGAATAAGGTGATGGCCATGTGGGAGTGTTTTGGTTTTAATGTTGGTCATTTGTGTGGCATTGGAAAAAGTGACTGGTTCCACGTGGCTTGAACTCTGGTGTGATTCCCCTTAAACACTGGGTTTTGGAACTGAACTCAGAGAAGCATTGCTATGAATTTTGTTGGGATTTTAAGAGGCCACGCATGAAAGTCACTCGTGGAAACTGAGACCTAGGCCCCGGGTAGATTTCCACATAGGCCTGGGAATCTCAGCAAGGATATCACATGATTTTTACTTAAAGAAATGGTATCCATAGTTGAGAGTCAAAACACACATGCACCTCACATTGTAGACCTCAATGGGCCTGGCCTAATGTGACCTTTTGTCCATTCTTTGGGAAGCCTTGCCTGTGAGATTTCTCCAGAGATTTCATTGAAATGAGCTTCCTCACCTTTTAATGTTTGCTGAATGAATTGAAACCCACAGTGCCTCCAACTTCATGCTTGAAAAATGGCTAGATAAATACCATGAAATTTTTGAAATTCCTATGACCAGGTGGCACTGGAGGAACATTGGATGTCCTATTGCTGATCATGAGTATACCAGACAGTGCCTTGATTTACTGAGTTTCATAAAAATGGTGTAGAACAGAGATGCCAGTAAGTTGGAGCCTGCTGAGTAGTGGGTCTAGAGCAGTGCTGGGGAGGTGTTTGATAAAACATCCGTGGTAGGGCCATGTGGATCTACCATTGGATTCCAAATGGCTTGTAACTGACATGGTGCTGCCAGCAGACCCTTATATGTAAAGGCATCTTGTTATATGGAGAGTTTTAAGAGGAAAATTAAGAATCAGGTTGATATGGACAAGGGGGCAATGGGGCAAGCTGTGAGAGATAGAAGCCTAGTTGGTGCATTCTCTTGCAGACCCTGACCCACCACACGTGACAGAACTCCCTCCAGCACTGTGTCCCAGTTTAGCTGCTAGTATTTCATGAAACAAATACCAAACTCACAGTGCAGCAGCCTAAACGCCACAAAATTGGAGGAGGACCAAATGGCTTCACAGTCCGCATGGGGAGACGGGGAGACACTTAGTCTCTAGTGACCTTAATTTACCTAAAAAGAGAGGATTCAGCACTGCTTCATCTTGTTCATTGGAAAATAAGAAACCATGTCCTCCAGGTCACATAGATGCAGACCCAGCTTTGATGGTCTCACTACAATGGAATCCAAATCTCATGAAAACAACATATATTTCAAGTGCGGAAGCTCAGAGGCAGTTTCTCAAAAAGTTTTTAGGCCAGCAGAGCTCCATGTTTGTGGAGTGTTTACCCTGTCCCTTACTTTCGGAAACTCCTCTACCACCTCCAAGGTTGTGAACTCCTGAGCATTTTCCATTCCAGATATGTATTCACTGATTTTGTAACTCTTCTCTTCTAATTGTGCCTTACTTGGGGTGAAGGTAATGTCAAGGCATTGTTCTGGATGAGAGCGCGAGGATATTTGTGCAGCATATATTTACATACACATTGGATTCATTTTCCAATTTTCCATTTGAAGTACTGACTCCCGGACACTAAAACTTACCTAGTAGACTCAGACTATTCATCCTAATATAATGGGGAAATTTAACCCAACACAATAGAAATACAAGCACTTCAGAGGAGACATTTTGTATAGTTGGACTTGACATTTGCATTATATAAGGTAGGAGTTATAAATCTCGTCAAATTTTAATTGAAATATTCTCCATCTCTTTTTAAACTTAACAAATATGTGAATTCTTGTTTCCTTTTTCTGTAGCCTATTCACACATGTATATTTATATGCATATATAGAATCCTACCAGCTATCACACATACATTTTTGTGAGGTGGCTGTCTTGGCAGATACAAATTGTGAGAAGTGTTCACTCCTCCTAAATGCTGTTGGAAATGAAAATTCAACCTATAGGAGAACGTCCTAGTAGAACAAAATTATGCATAAACTCATGTTCAGTAAAATAAATATTTTTGCATCTGTGGATGATATATATTTACTGATGAATTTCGATTGGCATTTATATTGGTACTTTTTAATGTCTGTGAATGTTGTGTGTGTGTGTGTGTGTCTGTGTGTGTGTGTGTGTCTGTGTGTGTGTGTGTCTGTGTGTGTGTATAGACATAGATATATATATACTCTCCAAATTTTTCAAAATATGAAAAAATGTGTCTAATATATACTCTCTAAATTCATTCATGTACATGTATGTGGATTTATAATCAACTTTTCACAAGATTATAATCAGAAATATTCATCCACCTGAAATACATATTTGTTTCATAGTACTGAAACCTAACTTCAGTGAATGTTGCATACAAATCCTAATTACTCTACAGTAACTGACCCAGTCTACATCAATGCAAGAAGACTCATATGGGACATGATATGTAATTTGTCATTCATTTGTATTCGACACTGGTACATTATTGTTTCTTCTGTTTTTGCACATCATAGGATATACATTGCATCCACAAGTTCACAAATTAATAGGCATTTGTTTCAACTTTAATCACTTCTTGCTTCAGAACACATGTATTGTCAGGGTTTCTTGACTGGTCTTTTCATCAGACTTCTTTCCAAACACATTATTTTGAATTTCCATAATCATTTTGAAGCAAAACTCACACACTCTTCATGATAAACCAAAACACTAATATTTCCAATAGATATATAACTGGTTGGAATGAATGATTGTATATCAATATACGATTTCCTTTAATTTTTCAGATATCAGTTGAATTCATTATTTAAAGTTGAAAAAATTATATTATTTATTCACAGTATGGTCTATTCATGCTTTTTTTCTATGTTCATAGAAACAGGGTACACCTCTTTGTACCCCGATTCTAATATTACATCTTCAATATATTGCTCCCAGAAATGGTGAAAGAAATACTCATGTCACCTCATTATCACAGTAATATTCTGGACAAAAAATGGAAAGGTCACACTTATGATTGTACCAAAGCCTAAATGGAAAGTGAACATGGATTTCTAAAAACATCCAAGTCCAGGTTGCCTAATGCTGTCAATTGTCAATCCTATTGGTGACTACATATTTGTTTTTTCCTATTTATATATTCAAACTCAACACTGTTGAAAATGTCTAATTCTTCCCTCACTTTATACTTTGCCTGATTTCGTAATGTTTCTATTGATATCTGCTTTTCTACATATTTTCCCCAGTTCAACATAGTGACTGACGCTTCATATGTGCTGACATTTACATTCACTCTATAACCAAAACTCTATTGCTAAAGAACTTTTGGTCCAAATCCTGTACTCACTCTTCTTCCTAAACCTACCGACTATCTTCCTAATCCTACTGAATATCCCTTTTTGACCTGATGTTCTCTTCTAAATTCTATCATCCAATGTACAACGTCCTATGCCATTGTAATTCGAATTATCTGAGACATCTTTGCAGAACATAATTCAAAGCTAAGTATCCCAATCAAGGGCAAAACCCTTCTGGGCTTCAAATCATACCTAGATTTCTGTTTTCATACTTATATTTCACCTCTATATTCTTGTAAATATTTCAGGTTCCCAATGCCATTATTCATCGCACAGAATCATTCGTCACCAAATCAAACCTGTTTTTAAACCCAAGTATACACTGTTCCCTCAATCATTTTACAGAAGAGCAGGGACAGAGGGGTTCTTACAATACAGGAAAGTTGCGGATCTTCCACCAGATGAGAACCTCAAATGTCCATGCACAAATGATACCTGGAGAAGGTGTAGCCAGGTATGAAGCACCTGAGAGAGCAAAAGTCATCTTCCATGGCAAACAACCTGGTCAGGATGAAGGGATGTGTCTGAATCTGCCTCTGTCATCTTACTGTAGACAAGATGGAACAATCCAGGCCTGAGTGGAGAGCTGTTCCCGGGTGCCAATGGTTGATATACATTCTACCTTATGAAAGTGTCACAGGAAGTAGGGGAAACCTCCATCTTATGTAACCCTTGGAAGCAACTGTTAGGACAAAGTGGTTGCCAAGGCAGTGACCTCATTCAGTTCCAAAGAATGTGACATACCTCATTTCCTTGGTGATGAAACTCTCTGAACTTGGTATCCAAGAATCCAGGCACCCAGAGGCAGTCCCAGTCCCAGGCCCAGTGGGCTCACTTGTTTGGATTTACCAAGGACAGAGTCAGTTTTCTTGGTACCTAATGATGTGAGGATGGCCAAATGCCAGGAGAGCTCTGAAGATGGACCTTTCCTGAGAAAACAGGTAGTGGCTAACCACTTTTTCCTGACATCTTCACAGAGTTGGTCGAGGAAACATGATCTGAGAGAAGACAGGCCATGTCGGGGGAACATAGTATGGCCCACCAGTCAGAGGATACTTCGGATAGTCAAAGACCTACTTGGGGGCAGGAGGTGCCTTTGTGGGAGTGGGTGTGGTTTTGTTGTTTTGTCTCATGTTCTGAGAATAGATAGGAAAGGCGTTTTGTTTGGTTTGGAGTGGACAGTTTCTAGTAAGTCATTTGACACGGCGAGTGTTTCTGTTTCTGTGTATCCCACTGTGTCCGTTGTTGTAGACATTAGAAAAGAGAATGCATTAATGGATGTGTCCTGTCTAGTATAAATCTTCCCTATAATTCATCCTGCCCAATATATGAATGGACTGCAGCTTGTCTTATCGATGTGCAACACCTGTTATCTTTCTAAGTTGTTGTTTTTTTCCTGAATTCTGGCCACTCTCCAGAATAGGCTCATGGATTTGTGTCCAAAATATGTACCACCTCCAAGCTCTGTGACATGGCCATGTACTGGATAGTTGAAGAGAATGGCGAGCATCTCAGAAAACTCAGATATCAGTGTGACCAGGAAAGTCTCAGTGCAGAAACACTGCTTTGGGCTTTTTGCTTACTTATTGCTGTGTTGCACTGAATGTCAGGAAAGTCTTTGCCTCAGGCCACCCCTTTGTGAAGCCTGAAGAAAACAGTTTTCAAATGGAAATGAATGGGCCTCACCTGTGGCTCTTAGCTTAATTGCTTTGGAAAGGTATGTGTCTTTATCAGCCTCTTGGACCTGTGAGTGGCTGTAGCTTAGATTCTCAGCACCTGATGGATCTTAAGAATGATCCCATGTGAGCTTCCAAAACCACAATGGCAAAAAATATCATTCATTTTGGATGAAGTCTCTTGCCTTCCTCTGTTAGGTTGCTGCACTCCATCAAATGAGAATAGGGATTATTTGGGTCAAATGAGTTCTTCAAAGCCCTGCAGAGGTGCTTGTGTTTTCGCTTGACTCTAAATCACCTAAAGAATTGATACCTAAAATCAGTAGACCTCAAATTGGAGAAACATAGAAGTATTAACGGCAGGTTTATTTGTTCACTCCTGGTTCACAGAAACGGTGTCCAGCCTACCCTGACTTTAGGCAAATGAGGGGCAAACGAGCTGATTTTGGACACTGTCTTGGGCTGCACCCCTCATGGAAACCTCCAGCCAGATGTTAAGATGATTGACTATATGGAATAAGATGAGGGCTATGTGGGAGTGTTTTGGTTTTAATGTTGGTCATTTGTGTGGCATTGGAATAAATGACTGTGTCCACGTGGGCTTGAACTCTGGTGTGATACCCCTTAGAGACTGGGTTTTGGAACTGAACTCAGAGAAGCATTGCCATGAATTTTGTTGTTATTTTAAGAGGCCATGCATGAAAGTCGCTCTTGGAAACTGAGACCTAGGCCCCGGGTGGATTTCCACAGAGGCCTGGGAATCTCAGCAAGGATATCACATGATTTTATCCTTAAAGAAATGGCAGCCATAGTTGAGAGTCAAAACACACATGGACCTCACATTATAGACCTCAATGGGCCTCGCCTAATGTGACATTTTGTCCACTCTTTGGGAAGCCTTGCCTGTGAGAATTCTCCAGAGATTTTATTGAAATGAGCTTCCTCACCATTTAATCTTTGCTGAATGAATTGAAACCCACAGTGCCTCCAACTTCATGCTAAAAAATGGCTAGATAAATACCATGAAATTTTTGAAATACCTATAACCAGGTGGTACTGGAGAAACATTGGATGTCCTTTTGCTGATCATGATTATACCAGACAGTGCCTTGATTTACTGAGTTTCATGAAAATGGTGTAGAACAGAGATGCCAGTAGTTTGTAGCCTGCTGAGTAGTGGGTCTAGAGCAGTGGTGGGGAGGTGTTTGATAAAACATTCGTGGAAGGGCCTTGTGGATCTACCATTGGATTCCAAATGCCTTGTAACTGACATGGTGCAGCCAGCAGACCCTTATATGTAAAGGCATCTTGTTATATGGAGAGTTTTCAGAGGAAAATTAAGAATCAGGTTGATATGGAAAAGGGGGCAATGGGGAAAGCTGTGAGAAATAGAAGCCTAGTTGGTGCATTCTCTTGCAGACCCTGACCCACCACACGTGACAGAACTCCCTCCAGCACTGTGTCCCAGTTTAGCTCCTAGTATTTCGTGAAACAACTACCAAACTCACAGTGCAGCAGCAAAAACTCCACAAAAAATGGAGGAGGACCAAATGGCTTCACAGTCCACACGGGGAGACACTTAGTCCCCAGTGGCCTCAGTTTACTTACAAAGAGAGGATTCAGCACTGCTTCATCTTGTTCATTGGAAAATAAGAAACCATGTCCTCCAGGTCACATAGATGTAGACCCAGCTTTGATGGTCTCACTACAAAGGAAGCCAAATCTTCTGAAAACAACATATATTTCAAGTGCGGAAGCTCAGAGGCAGTTTCTCAAAAAGTTTTTAGGCCAGCAGAGCTCCATGTTTGTGGAGTGTTTACCCTGTCCCTTACTTTTTGAAACTCCTCTACCACCTCCAGAATGTGAACTCCTTAGCATTTTCCATTCCAGATATGTATTCACTGATTTTGTAACTCTTCTCCTCTAGTTGTGTCTTACTTGTGGTGAAGGTAATGTCAAGGCATTGTTCTGGATGAGAGCGGGAGGATATTTGTGCAGCGTATATTTACATACACATTGGATTCATTTTCCAATTTTTCATTCGAAGTACTGAATCCCTGACACTAACCCATACCTAGTAGACTCAGACTATTCATCCTAATATAATCGGGAAAATTAACCGAACACAATAGAAATACAAGCACTTCAGAGGAGACATGTTGTATAGTTGGACTTGACATTTGCCTTATATAAGGTTGGAGTTATAAATCTAGTCAAATTTTAATTGAAATATTGTCCATGTGTTTTTAAACTTAACAAATATGTGAATTCTTGTCTCCCTTTTCTGTAGCATATTCACACATGTATATTTATATGCATATATAGAATCCTACCAGGTATCACACGTACATTTTTGTGAGGTGGCTGTCTTGGCAGATACAAATTGTGAGAAGGGTTCACTCCTCCTAAATGCTTTTGGAAATGAAAATTCAACCTATAGGAGAGCGTCCTATTAGAAAAACATTATATATAAACTCATGTTCAGTAAAATAAATATTTTTTGCATTTGTGGATGATATATATTTACTGATGAATTTCGATTGGCATTTATATTGGTACTTTTTAATGTCTGTGAGTGTTGTGTGTGTGTGTGTGTGTGTGTGTATATATATATATATATATACAGATATAGATATAGATATAGATATAGATATAGATATAGATATAGATATATAGATATAAATATAGATATACTCTCCAAATTTTTCAAAGTATGAAATATATGTGTCTTATTTTGCACTCCCTAAATTTTTCATATTCATGAATGTGGATTTATAATTATCTTTTCACAAGATTATTCTCAGAAACATTCATATACCCTACGAGACTCTTACCACTAATACTAATATAATGGAGAAAAAGAACCCAAACAGAATAGATACAAGCATTTCAGAAGAGACGTGGTGTATAGTTGGACTTGCCTTTTGCATAATATAAGGTAGGAGTTATAAATCTATTCAATTTATTGAAATAATTTTCCATGTGTTATTTTTTTTGACACAACACAAAATTTAATCTTTGAAAAATAAATAAAATTGACACTTCCTTAACCAAGCTAATGAAGAAAAAAAACCTCAAATTACTAAAATTAAGGATCATAAAGGAACTTTTACAGAGTACACAACTAAAATACAGAGAATAATTGAAAACTAATTTGAAAATTTATAGTCTAATAAATTAAAATACCATGATGACATCAATAAAATTTTAGAGATATACCCAAACTTAATTAGTAGGACGTGAACAATTTAAACAAATCAATTTCAAGCAATGAAATAGAAGTTGCTGTCAACAGCCTACCAATCAAGCAAAGCCCAGGAACAGACAGATTCTCAGCCATGTTCTACAAGACCTTCAAAGAAGCATTCATCACAATACTCCTCAAATTATTCCATAAAATAGAAATGGATGGAACTCCTCCAAACTCATTCCATGAGGCTATTATCACTCACATACCAAAATCAGACAAAGACACATCAAGGAAAGAAATCTTCAGAGCAATATTCCTGACAAAGATATATACAAAAATTCTCAATAAAATTCTTTTTTTTAAGCCAAAGTTAATCAAAAGGGATAAAGAGGGACACTACACACTATTCCATGTGTTTTTAAAGTTAAGAAATATATGAATTCCTGTCTCCCTTTCTCTGTAGCCTATTAAGCACATGTATTTTTATATGCACAAATAGAATCCTACCTGGTTTCACACGTACATTCTTGTAAGGTGGCTGACTTGGCAGATACTATTTGTGAGAAGAGATCACTCCTCCTAAACGCTGTTGGTACAGAAAATTCAACCCATGGGTGAGCTTCCTAGATGAACAACATTATACATACATCCATGTTCAGTAAAATGAATATTTTGGGATATGCGGATGAGTTATTTTTCATGATGAATTTCGATTGACATATATATTGCGAAATTATAATGTGTGTGTGTTTGTCTCTCTCTCTCTCTCTCTCTCTCTCTCTCTATATATATATATATATATATATATATATATATATATATATATATAGTCTCCAGATTTTCCAAAATATGAAATATATGTCTTCTTATACACCACCTGAATTCCTTCATATTCATATATGTGGATTTATAATCAACTTTTAACAAGTTTATTCTCAGAAATATACATCCACTGAAATACATATTTGTTTCCTAGTACTGAAAACTAAATTCAGGGAAGCGTTCTTACAAATCCTAATATTTCTAGACTAACTGACCAAGTTTAACATCAATGCAAATACATTCCTATTGGATATGATGTGTTTTTTAAAGTTCATTTTTATTCAAACTTGGTGCGTTATTATTTATTCAGTTTATGGACATCATAAAATATATCCTTTCATTCACAAGTTCACAAATTTATAAATATTTGGTTTACTTTCAATCACTTCCTCCTTCGGAACACATATATTCCTCTATGTTTCTTGACTGGTCTTTTCACTAGACTTCTTTCTAAACACATTATTTTCGATTCCATTATCATTTTTGAAGCAAAACTCACACACTATTCATGATAAACGGTAACCCTAATAATACCATTAGATATATAACTTGTTGGAATGAATGTACATATATCAATATATGATTTCGTCTATATTTTCAGATATTAAAACAATCCATTATGTAAATTTGGAACCAGTCACATAATTTTTTCACAGTATGGTCTATTAATGCATCATCTCTATATTCATCAACACAGGGTAAACCTCTTAGTATCCCCAGTACTAATTTATATGTTTTCAAAATATTGCTCCCAGAAAAGGTGGAAGAAATACTCATGTCACCTGATCTACATATACATATTATCACAGTAATATTCTGGACACAAAATGCAAAGGTCACCATTATGATTGCAATAAAGCCTCAATGGAATGTGAACATGGATTACTAAAAACATCCATGTCCAGTTTGCCTAATGCTCTCAAATGTCAATCCAATTGGTGACTACATTTTTGTTTCTTTTTAAGATTATGTATTCAACCTCAACCCTGTTGAAAATGTCAAATCTTATCACTCACGTTATACTTTGCCTGATTTCCTAATGTCTCTATTGATGTCTGCCTTCCTACATATTTTTCCCAGTTCATCATTGTGCCCAACTTTTCACATATGGTGCCATTTATATTCACTCTCTAACCGAAACCTATTGCTAAAGAACTTTTGGTCCAAATCCTAGACTCACTCTTCCTCCTAAACCTACTGACTGTCTTTCTAATCCTACACACTATCCCTTTTTCACTGGATGTTCTCTTCTACATTCAATCATCTGAGGTACAGGGTCTTATGCCATTGTATATCGATTTGCATCGACCTCGGTGCAAAACATTACTCAAGCTAAGGATCCCAATCAAGAGCCCAAATCCTTCTGGGCTTCAAATATTACCTAGATTTTTGTTTTCATACTTATATTTTACCTCTATATTCTTATAAATATTGCTGGTTCCCAATACCATTATTCATCCAGCAGAATTATTCCTAAGCCAAATGGAACATGCTATTAACCCTAACCATACAATGTTCCCTCAATCTCACTTTACAGAAGAGCAGGGATAAAGTTGATCTTACAATACAGGAAGTTAGGAGATCTTCCACCTGCTGAGTACCTCAAAATCCATGCAGAAATAATCCCTGGACAAGATGTAGGCAGCTATGAAAGACCTGAGAGAACAAAAGTCATATTCCATGGCAAACAACATGGTCAGGATGAAAGGATGTGTCTGAGTCAGCCTCTCTATTCTTAATGCAGGGAAGATGGACCAAAGCAGGCCTGTGTGGAGAGCTGTTCCCAGGTGACTATGGTTTCTATACCATTCTAACATGTGAAAGTATCACAGGAAGTAGGGCAGCCTCCATGTCAGGAGACACTAGGATGCAACTGTTAGGACAAAGTAGTGGCCAAGACAGGGACCTCATTTATTTCCTGAAGGTAGTGACCTCACCTCATTTCCTTGGCGATGGAACTCTCTGAATTTTGTGATCCAGGAAGCCAGGCACCAGAGCCAGTCCAAGTCCCAGTCGCAGTGGGCTCACTTGTTTGGATTTACTAAGGACAGAGTCAGTCTTTCTTGGTACCTACTGATGTAAGGGTTGCCAAATACTAAGAAAGCTCTGAAGAGGGGTCTTTCCTGAGAGGACAGGAATTGGCTCACCACTGCCTCCTGACAACTTCACAGAGTTGACCAAGGAGACCAGATCTGAGACAGAAAGGCCATTTGTGGGGAACATCGTATGGCCTACCAGTCAGAGGACACTCCAGATAGTGACAGACCTACTTGGGGGAAGGAATTGCATTTGTGGGTGTTGGTTTGTGTTTGTGGTTTTTTTCCATGTTCTGAGAATAGGTAAAAAAGGAGGTTTGTTTGGATTGGAGTGGACTGTTTCCAGTAAGTCATTTGACAAGGAGACTGTTTCTATGTCTGTGTATCCCACTGTGTTTTTCTTTGTGGATATTAGAAAAAAATAGCTCATTGGGTGTGTCCTGTCTAGTAGAAAGCTTCCCAGCATGCATCCTTTCCAATTAATGAATGGACTGAGGCTTGCCTTATCCATGGGCAACACCTGCTATCTACCTAATTTTCCATTTTTTCATGAATTCTGGCCACTCTCAAGATTAGTATCATGTATTTTTGTACAAGATATGTACCACCTCCAAGCTCTGTGACATGGCCATGTACTGGATAGCTGAAGGGAATGGCGAGCAACTCAGAAAACTCACATATTAGAGTAACAAGGAAAGTCTCCGTGGAGAAACCCTGCTTGGGGCCTTTTGATTACCTATTGTTCTGTTGCTCTGAATGTCAGAAAGGTCTTTGCCTCAGGCCACCCCTTTGTGAAGCCTGAAGAAAACAGTTTTCAAATGGAAATGAATGGGCATCACCTGTGGCTCTTTGCTTCATTGCTTTGGAAATGGATGTATCTGAATCAGCCTCTTGGCCCTGTGTGAGCCTGTGGTTTAGATTTTCAGCACCTGATGAATCTAAAGAAAGATCCCATGTGGGCATCCAAAACCTAAATGGAAAAAAGATCAGTCATTGTGGATGAAGCCTCTTGCCTTCCTCTGTAAGATTCCTGACCTCCATCAAGTGAGAATAGGGATCATTTGTGTCAAATAAGTTCTTCAAAGGGCTGCAGAGGGGAGACAATAGGTGCTTGGGTTTTCTTATAACTCCAATTCACACTAAAAATCTATACCCCACAGTCAGTAGGCCTCAAATTTGAGAAGTGGAGTAGTATTAACGGCAGGCCTATTTGATCACTTCTGGTTCACACTAAGGTTGTCCAGGCCACCCTGACTTTAGGCAAATGAGGGACAAGGGAGATTATTTTTGACACTGTCTTGGGCTGTGCCCCTCAAGGAAACCTCCAGCTAGAGGTTATGATTAGTGTCTATATAAAAAGATGAAGAGGGCCATGTGAGAGTGTTTTGGTTTTAATTGTCATCATTTGTGTGGCAATTTGAAGAGATGCCTGGGTCCACCTGGGCTTGAACTCTGTTGTGATTCCCCTTAGAGACTGAGTTGTGTAACTGACCTCAGAGAAGTATTGCCATGAATTGTGTTGGGATTTCAGGAGGCCACACATGAGATTCACCATTGGAATCTGAGATCTTGGCCCAGGGTGACTTTACACAGAGCACTGGGAATCTAAGCCAGGATATCACAAGATTTTATTCTGAAAGATTCCAGTCATAGTTAAAACACCAACAGGGAATCTTTAGATCACTTATAAGCAAATTAAAAAACAAAATTTTTTAACAAGAGTAAAAATACTTAGTTAATGTAATGCTACCCTGAATTTTTTGGGTGAGTTTTACTTTATATTCCCTGTTTGAGATCCTAGTAAACTTGAGAGAAAAAAAAAAAAAGAAAAAAACAAAACTTTTGAACATAACTTTAAATGAAATAAAATCTGACCTACTGCTTTCGTAGTCATTCTCACATGTAGTAAGATGGGACACAGAGCCTTATCTCAGGTAAGACAGGGCTCTTTATAAATCTTAAGTGTTTTAGTTCTAAAGCTGATCTTCGTTTTTTAATATCCTTTTACAAAGTTTACATAAATTGTTTGAGGTCACATGAACATTAGCTAACACCATATAATTTCACTTTTGAAACATGAATTAAAGAATGGCTGAATGTTTTTAACATTCAAATAGATTAGGCTCTCATTAATTTAAAAATACATTTAAATTGTTGCACAATGTAAAGTGTAACATAAAACTTTACATATCTTATTGATAACAGGTAAATAAATCCCGAATATATATTTTATTTACCATACAACTTCAGAACACCAGCTTGATATAATGCTCTTTTAATGTTTCTACCTTATCGAGTTGTATAACTGGAAGATATGAGCACATTAATAGCATCACAGTTACATTGATGTTTCTACATTAACCAAGTTTATCTTTTAAAGAAATGGCAGTACAGTGCTCTAAAATAACAGTTCTGTTTTAAACAGTTGTTTAATTTTTATGGTTGCTTGCTCTGGAAAAAATAAAACTTAATAAACACAATGTTATGAGTAATCTTATGTTTTAAGAAATTTTTGTCTCTTTAACACATGACTAATTTTTACAATCTTACACAGACTTTAGTAGAAAGTCTGTATAAGATTGTAAAATTTTATACAGATTTTGTACTAAAAATTGATAGACCTTAGTATATCAATCAGATATCAAACAAAAACACTCATGAATGAGTAAATCCAAATCAAATTTACTTTACTTTTTAATCAAAATATTAGACAAATGTATTGAACAGTGTAAACCATTTTTTGGTTGAAGGAAAAGTCCTAGAACAAAGTCATATAGACCTTTGGTAGACAATAATATTTTATTAGATTTTTGAACACCTAGAAAAACTTATAGGCATAAATTTGAAGACATTTATATTTATCTGTTTATCCAATCTAAATTGAAACATTTAAACCACGTGAATTAAAGATCTGTGGTCCACTTTTTAAAATTTGTTTTTATGAGCGCTTTTTTATATGAGTGCTCCTTATATATGTTAATTTGTGTATCATTTGAATGATATACGGACATATGTGTATATATATATATATATATATATATATATATATATATATATATATATATATAGAGAGAGAGAGAGAGAGAGAGAGAGACATACAACACATAACAAAAGTGTGCACACCTAATAATAGTGAAGGCCTTGTAGCTTTTCACAGGTGAAATCACCATTGCAATGTTTTTAAAACTCCACAGTTGGTCAAAGATAAAACTGTTCAGAAAAACATTAACCTAGGTCTGTAGGATCAAAATCATAAACTCAAAAAAAAAAAAGAATCTAAGAAAAAATTATGAGTCCTAGAAAAAATGACTGGCCGGTAATTAGTAAATACCATACAATTTACCATTTTTTTCCCTTAGGCCTCAGATCAGTCTCCTACTGAGCTTACAGGAGACTTTCATTTGCATTTCAACAGAAGTCCTGGCTGAGGTCTGGAAGGAGCAGGAAAAAACTGCTATTCTGAGCAGACACCTCAGGCCTAAGGCATTTTAACCATAATTTTCTGGTTAGGATGTTGAAAATTATGCTACAAGTTTAAGATACAATTCAAAAAATTTTATATCTTTACATCTTGTTTTGTCAACAGATATCATACTATGATTTACTATCCTTGTCCAAATTAATGCACTGGTAAACACAGTGACATTTTCCCAGGCTACCCAATTCAGAATTGGAGAAAAAAAGACTGCATGATTGGGAAGTTACTTGCCAACTTGGAAGTAGAGTTCTTTAGTTTTCCATCCTAAGTATTTAAGTTCTCTGGCATGAATTATCTGAAATCAAAAACTAAACAATTACCTAAACCCGACTTTTAACTGCAATATTGTGCAATGCTTCAAAAAACACATTCAGATACCAGATTTTTACAATAAAACATCATCATTTAGACACAAATTCAGCTAAGATCATTCTCAAGAAACAATTTATAATATAAACACATTATTGCACATGTCTTAAAGGGCCAAAAACAAAGGCACAAGACAGACAGAAAGGAACTCCAGAATATGGCTGACAGACAGAAGCCTTTAAAACAGAGCAGATAAGAGAAAAATCTCCTGCACCAGTGGCACCACAGATGTCCCCACAAGGGGACCAGATGTTTTCACAGAGAAGCTACCTGAAATGTAAAATCAAGGGTCTCCATGGTGACTTTACTGCATTTAGTGTCCCCTTTTTATTTTTCTCTTTTAAAAGAAGACAGAGGTGTCATAATGCTTACAGTGCAGGGAAGGAAGGAGGGAATTCCCTTAAGCAACAGGGCTTTGGCAGTTGCTGGGGTCCCTCAGTCCCTCCTTTTACTTACAGGATTAGCTCTTCTGTTTCGGGTCCACTCCAAGCATGCTCCATCTCCTTACATTTCAGTCGTCAGCTCTCAAAAAGTTCTGGGACGGGGCCGGGTATCAAAATTTGTAACTTAAAGTTCAAATTAATGCTAATTAATGCTAATTTAATAATGAGGACAGGGTTTTGAGAAAAAGAAAATGGAGGTTTATTGCTTTGCTAACAAAGGAAAAACAAGGGGACTCTGCCAAAAGGTTGTGACTCTCATGATCTGGAGGGACAAGGGATTTTAAAGAGTTTCACTTGTTAACCTGGGGTATACTCAGTTCTTCGTTCCCCAGCAGGCATTGCCCTGTGCAGTGGGTGTGCTCCAGGCAGCCAGCTAGGGGCTTCTTTCTTCCTGCTTAACAAAGGTGGGTAAAGTTCATCACAGTTCCTTAAAACACAGTCGAAAGGGTGTCAGGCTTACTTGCTTTGTTACCCTTTTTCACGTCCAATATCCTTAAAATTTTACCACAGAAATCAAACAAAAAAACGCACAAAAACAAACAACAAAAAACATATAGACCACAGAACAAAACACAGAAAAACAGAATCCTGGTGCCAAAACAGAAAAATAGAGGAGCAATGCAACATCTTGCTAAAGCTCCAGGGTAGGAGCGTGTGTGTGCCCATCGGCACCTCTCTACCCTTCCAGAGGAATTCCCTACAGAACAGAACAGAGGACAGCATGATTCTCATTACTGTCCTGGACAGGAGTGTATGTGAGCCTCCCCAGGCCACCTCTCTGTCATCAGAAGAGATCTCCCTTAACCAGATATCAGATGTTATAAAGGCGCCACTTACCTATGGAGGCCTCCTCCACCAGGGGCTTGATAATAGTTTTAGTGTGGTGGTTCACTGCAGTGCTCCCCAGACTGACGGCTCACTCCAAGGCCTTGGAACATCTCAAGTTGTGCACCCCCTAGAGTGGTTCTCCAGCCCAGTGCCCTGGAGGGAAGGCCAGCTTCAGAATTTTCAGCAGTCTGGTTTTGTGATCTGCTCGGGCAGGGTCATCTCACTGGGGAACTCCAAAATTTTGGACTAGGATGCAAGAAAAGACCACTGACTCCAATTAAAATCAAATTAAGGCAAGCTTATTATTTCGACAGGCTGTGCTGCCTCTCCTTCCCAAAATGGCGGGAACAAGACAGCAACCCCACCTTTCCTACAGCCCAGCTATATAGCCCAGAAAGTTACACAAACGGGTGGTTACAGATAACAAAACTTTGAAAGCATCACACTAATGGTAGTTTACATTTTTTTTTTTTTTTGCTGGCCCCAATATCAGAAATAATGAGGACCATTAGGGCCTCAGAGAGGGTTGTTGTCTGGCCAGGGAAGGCCAATATTTATGAGGTGTCACTAAAGTTTCAGAAAGTACTGTTATCTGGTCAGAGAGCCAGGTGTGGATGAGTTCAAGGCACGGGCAGGCGTTCCAAGCAGGTTCAGAATTTGCAGTAATTTAGAGTAAAGCCAAAATTATCTTTTCACGGCTTTGTGGCAAGATGGTTCCCAATTTTAATAAAAAATCAGGTTGGGTCTATCAAGCCTCTCCCTTACTTTTGGAAACTCCTCTGCAAACTCCAATGTTGTGAACTCCCGAGCATTTTAATTCCAGATATGTATTCACAGAATTTCTAACTCTTCTATTCCAATTGTGTCTTTCTTGGGGCGAAGGTAATATCAAGTCATTGTTCTGGATGAGAGTGGAAATATTTTTGTGTAGCACATATTTGCATACACATTTAGGAGATCACTCCTCCTAAACACTGTTGGAACAGAAAATTCAAACTATGGGGGAGCTTCTTAGTTGAACAACATTATTCATGAATCCAAGTTCATTAAACAAATAGTTTTGGATCAGTGGATGATATATATTTCAAGATGAATTTCAATTGGCATATACTATGCTACATTTTAATGTCTGTGTGTGTTTTTTGTTTATAATGTTTTGCGATTTATATGGATTTAAAATCAAGTTTCCACAAGATTATTCTCAGAATATTCATCCACCTGAAATACATATTTGTTTCCTAGTACTGAAAACTAACTTCAGTAAATGGTGCATAAAAATCCTAATATTTCTACAGTAACTGACCCAGATTAATATCAATGCAAGTAGATTCCTAGGGGACATGATGTGTATTTTGATGTTCATTTATATTCAACACTGCGACATTACTATTTCTGCAGCTTATGCACATCATACTGTATATATTTCATTCAAAAGTTCGCAAATTTATATGCATGTGTTTCACGTTCAATCACTTCCTGCTTCAGAACACATGAATTCCTCCAGGTTTCTTGACTATTCTTTTCATGATACTTCTTTCCAAACACATTATTTTTGATTTCCATAATCACGTTTGAAGCAAAACTCACACACTTTTCAGGATAAAATATAACCCTAATATTACCATTAGATGTATAAGTGGTTGGAATGAATGATTGCATATCAATATGAGATTTCTTTTATATTTTCAGATATCAATTCAATCCATTATTTAAAGTGGAACCAGTTATATTATTTATACACAGTATGGTTTATTCATGCATAATCTGCATATTCATAGACACAGGGTACACCTATTTGTACCCCAAATACTAAATTATACGTCTACAAAACATTGCTCCAGAAATGGTGGAAGAAATATTCATGTCACCTGATCTACACATACATTTTATCACAATAATATTCTGGACACAAAATGCAATGGTCACACTTATGATTTTAAAAAAGCCTAAATGGAAAGTGAACATGGGTTACAAAAAAACATCCAAGTCCTGGTTACCTAATGCTCTCGAATTCAATCCTATTTGTGACAACATATTTGTTTCTTCCTAAGATTATATATTCAAACTCAACCCTGTTGAAAATGTCTAAACCAATTACACACTTTATACTTTTGCTGATTTCCTAATGTCTCTATTTATGTCTGCTTTCCTACATATTTTCCCCTGTTCATCATTGTGACTGACTCTTCACATGTGCTGACATTTACATTCACTCTCTACCCGAAACCCTATTTGTAAAGAACTTTTGGTCCAAATCCTATACTCACTCTTCTTTATAAACCTGCTGACTACCTTGGTAATCCTACGGACTATTCCTTTATGACTAGATGTTCTGTTTGTTATTCAATCATCCGAGGTACAAGATCCAATTTCATTGTATATTGACTTATCTGAGACATCTGTGCAGAATATAATTCAAAGCTAAGTATCCCACTCAAGGGCCCAATGCCCTACTTGGCTTCAAATCTTCCCTAGATTTCTGTTATATTTTACCTATATATTCTTGTAAATATCACAGGTTTCCAATACCATTATTCATCCAGCAGAATGATTGCTAACCAAAATTGAACATATTATTAACCCTAACCATACACTGTTCCCTCAATCTAACTTTAGAGCAGTGCAGGGACAGAGTTGGTCTTACAAAAGAGGAATGTTGGGGATCTTCCACCTGCTGAGAATATCAAAGATCCATGCAGAAATGATCCCCGAAGAAGATGTAGACTGCTATGAAGGACCTGAGAGAGCAAAAGTTAGCTTCCATGGCAAACAACCTGGTCACTATGAAGGGATGTGTCTGAATAAGCCTCTCTCTTTTTAATATAGAGCAAATGGACCAAACCAGGCCTGTGTGGAGATCTTTTCCCCGGTACCAATGGTTGATATACCATTCTAACTTGTGAAAGTGTCACAGGAAGTAGGGGCAGCCTCCATCTCATGGGACCCTTGGAAGCAACTGTTAGGACAAAGTGGTTGCCAAGGCTGTGAGCTCATTCACTTCATGAAGGAAGTGACCTACCTCACTTTCTTGGTGATGGAACTCTCTGAACTTGGGATCCCTGAAAACAGGCAGCCAGAGTCAGGCCCAGTAACAGTCACAGAAGTCTCACTTTTTGGATTTACCAAGGAGAGAGTCAATCTTTCTTGGTATCTACAGATGTGAGGATGGCCAAATGCCAGGAAAGATCTGAATTGGGGTCTTTCCTGAGAAAGCAGGTATTGGCTCACCGCTGGCTCCTGACAACTTCACAGAGTGGGCCAAGGAGTCCAGATTTGAGAATAGAGAAGCCATTTCGGGGGAACATAGTATGGCCCACAAGGCAGAGGACACTCTTGATAGTCACAGACCCTCTTGGGGGAAAAAGGTGCCTTTGTGGGAATGAGTGTGTGTATGTGGTTTTGTCTCATGCTCTGAGAATAGGTAGGAAAGGCGGTTTCTTTGGTTTAGAATGGACTGTTTCTAGTAATTCATTTGACAAAGCAAGTGTTTCTATGTCTGTGTATCCAACTGTGTCCATGGTTGTAGACATTACAAAAGAAAATGCATCAATGGATGTGTCCTGTCTAGGAGAAAGCTTCCCCACATTCATCCTGCCCAATTTATGAAAGGACGGAGGCTTGCCTTATTGATGGGCAAGACCTGCTGTCTTCCTAAGTTTCTGTTTTCTTCTTGAATTCTGGCCACTCTCCAGAATAGACTCATGGTTTTGTCACCAAGATATGTAGCACCTCAAAGCTCTGTGACATGGCCGTGTACTGGATAGCTGAAGGGAATGGCGAGAATCTCAGGAAACTCAGATATCTGTGTGATCATGAGTGTCTCAGTGGAGAATCCCTGCTTTGGGCCTTTGCTTACCTATTGTTCTGTAGCACTGAATGTCAGGAAGGTCTTTGCCTAAGGCACCACTTTGTGAAACCTGAATAAAACAGTTTTCTAATGGAAATGAATGAGCATCACCTGTCTCTCTTTGAGTAATTGCTTTTGAATGGGATGTGTCTGAGCCAGTCTGTTGGCTGTGTGTGAGGCTGTGGCTTGCATTCTCAGCACCTGATGGATCTAAAGAAAGATGCCATGTGTGCATCCAAAACCAAAATGGCCAAAAGAGCAGTCATTGTGGATAAAATCTCTTGCCTTCCTCTGTAAGGTTCCTGACCTCTATCAAGTGAGAATAGGAATCCTTTGGGTCAAATGACTTCTTCAAAGCCCTGCGGAGGCTAGCCAATAGGTGCTTGGGTTTTCTCATGACCCCAATGCACATAAAGAATCTAAACCCCACAGTCAGTAGGCCTCAAATTGGAGAAGCTGAGCAGTATTAATGGTAGGCCTTTTTGATCACTTCTGGTTCACAGAAGGGGTGTCCAGGCCACTCTGACTTTATGGAAATGACGAGCAAGAGTGCGTATTTTGGACACTGTCTTGTCCTGTGCTCCTCATAGAAACCTCCAGCTAGAGGTTATGATGAGTGTCTATATAAAAGAAGATGAGAGCCATGTGAGATTATTTTGGTTTTAATTGTGGTCATTTGTGTGGCACTTGGAAGAGATGACTGGGTCCACCTGGGTTTGAACTCTGGTGTGAATCCCCTTAGAGACTGAGTTCTGGAAGTGACCTCAGAGAAGTATTGCCATGAATCGAGTTGGGATTGTAGGAAGCCATGCATGAGAGTCGCCCTTATAAACTTAGATCAAGGTCCAGGGTGGCTTTCCACAGAGCACTGGGAATCTCAGCCAAATTATCCCATGATTTTATTCTTAAAGACTTGGCAGCCATACTTGAGAGTCAAAACACACATGGAACTCACATTGTAGACCTCAATAGGCCTGGCTTCATGTAACCTTTTGGCCAGTCTATGGGAAGCATTGCCTATGAAAGTTCTCCAGAGTTTCACTGAAATGAGCTTCCTCAACATTTATTGGTTCTTGAAAGCCACAGTGCCTCCCAACTACATCCTTGAAAAATGGCTAGATAAATACTTTGAAATTTTTGAAATTCCCATGACCAGGTGGCACTGGAGTATCTTTGGATGTCCTGCTGCTGATCATGAGTGTACCAGAGAGTGCCTTGATTGACTGGAATTTATAAAAATAATGTAGAACAGAGATGGTAGTAAGTTGGAGCCTGCTGAGTAGTGGGCCTAGAGCAGTGGTAGCCACGTGTGTGATAAAACATCTGTGGTGGGTCCATGTGATTAGCCCATTTGCTTCCAAATGGCTTGTGACTGACATGGTGCAGCCAGCAGACCCTTATTTGTAAAGGCATCTTTTTATTTGGAGAGCTTTCAAGGTAATGATCAGAATCAGGTTGATATGGTCAAGGGTGCAAGCTATGTGAGAAAGAAGCCTGGTTGTTTCATTCTCCTGCAGACCCTAACCCACCACACGTGACAGAACTCCCTCTAGCACTGTGTCCCAGTTGAACTTGTTGTTCAAAAAGCCCAGTGCAGCAGCAAGAACCAAAAGCCCCAGTGCAGCAGCAAGAACCACCACAAAAATTTGAGGAGGACCAAATGGCTTCACAGTCCACACGGGGTGAAACTTAGCCTCCAGTGGCCACACTTTACCTACAAAGAGAGAATTCAGCACTGCTGCCTCAGGTTCATTTGAAAATAAGAATCCATGTTCTCCAGGTCATATAGATGCAGACCCAGCTTTGATGGTCTCACTACAAAAGAAGCTAAAACTCCTTAATACAACATATATTTCAAGTGCCCAGCTTCAGAGGCAGTTTCTCAAGAAGTCTTTAGGCCAGCAGAGCTCAATGTTTGTGGAGTGTTTACCATGTCCTTTACTTTTGGAAACTGCTCTACCACCTCCAAGGTTGTGAACTCCTGAGCATATTCCATTCCAGATTTGCATTCACAGATTTTCTAACTCTTCTCCTCTAATTGTGTCTTACCTGGGGTGAAGGTAATGTCAAGGCATTGTTGTGGATGAGAGTGGGAAGATTTTTGTGTAGCACATATTTGCATACACATTGGATTCATTTTCCAATTTCCCATTAAAAATACTGAATCCCTGACACGAACCCATACCCTACTAGACTCTGACTACTAATCCTAATATGATGGAGAAAAATAACCCAAACAGAATAGAAATACAAGCAGTACAGAGAAGGCATGGTGTATAGTTGGACTTTCCTTTTGCATTATGTAGGGTAGGTGTTATAAATCTAGATAATTTTTAATTGAAATAGTTATCCATGTGTTTTTAAAGTTAACAAATATGTGAATTTCTATCTCCCTTTCTCTGTAGCCTATTCAGCAAATGTATTTTTATATGCACATATAGAATCCTAGCTGGTATCACATGTACATACTTGTTTGGAGGCTGACGTGGCAGATAAAAATTATGAGAAGAGATAACTGCTCGTAAATGCTGTTGGATCTTAAAATTCAAACTATGGGTGATCTTCCTAGTTGAACAACATTATTCATAAATCCATGTTCAGTAAAATTAATATTTTTGGATTAATGGATGATATATATTTCACCATGAATTTCGATTGGCATATATACTGCTACTCTTTAATGTCTGTGTGTTTTTTGTGTTTGTGTGTGTGTATATATATATATATATATATATATATATATATATATATATATACAATCTCCAGATTTTTTAAAATATAAAATATATGTGTCTTATTATACACTCCCTAAATACGTTCATATTCATGTATGTGGATTTATAATCAAATTTTTACTAGATTATTCTCAGAAATATTCATCCCCCTGAAACACATATTTGTTTACTAGTACTGAAAACTAACTTCAATGAAAGGTGCATACAAATCCTAATATTTCTGCAGTAACTTACCCAGGTTAATATCAATGCAAGTAGATTCCTATGGGACATGATGTGTATTTTGACATTCATTTTTATTCAACACTGGTACAGTAATATTTCTTCAGTTTATGCACATCAAAGGATAAATGTTTCATGCAAAATTTCAAAATTTAAAACTTTTGATTCACTTTCAATCACTTCCTGCTTCAGAACACATGTATTCCTCCATGTTTCTTGACTGGTCTTTCATGAGACTTCTTTGCAAACACATTATTTTCGATTTGCATAATCAATTTTGAAGCAAAACTCACACACTCTTCATGATCAACCGTAACACTAATATTACCATTAGATGTACAACTGGTTGTAATGAATGTATGTATGCCAATATCAATATAAGATTTCCTGTATATTTTCAGATATCAATTTATTCCAATTCCAATTTCTAATGTTGGGTCCAGTTATATTATTTATTCACAGTTTGGTCTATTCATTCATCATCTCTATATTCATCAAAACAGGGTACACCTATTTTTTTCCCCAATACTAATTTATAGGTTGTAAAAATATTGCTCCCCATAATGGTGGAAGAAATACTCATATCACCTGATCTACATATACATTTTTATCACAGTAATATTCTGGACACAAATGTAAAGGTAACACTTATGATTGTACCAAAACCTAAATTGAACGTGAATATATATTACTAAAACCATCCATGTCCAGGTCGCCTAATGCTCTCAAATTTCAATCCTATTGGTGACTACATATTTGTTTCTTCTAATATCATATATTCAACCTCAACCCTGTTGAAAATGTCTAATCCTGTTACTCACTTTATACTTTGCCTGATTTCCTAATGTCTCTATTTTATATCTGCTTTCCTACATATTTTCCCCAGTTCATCATTGTGACTGACTCTTCATATGTGCTGATATTTTCATTCAGTCTATAAACGAAACCCTATTGCTAAAGAACTATATTTCCAACTCAAAGACTCACTCTTCAACCTAAACCTACTATTTTCCTAATCCTACTGACTATCCCTTTTTGACTGGATGTTCTCTTCGACATTCAGGCATCTGAGGTACTAGGTTTTATTCCATTGTATGTAGATTTACCTGCGACCACATTGCAGAATGTAATTCAAAGGTAAATATCATAATCAAGGGCCCAATGCCCTTCCTGGCTTCAAATCTTACCTAGATTTCTCTTTTCATACTTATATTTCAAATACATATTCTTATAAATATTTCAGGTTCCCAATACCATTATTCATCCAGCAGAATGATTCCTAACACAAATAAAACATGTTGTTAACCCTAACCATACACTGTTCCCTCAATCTAAATTTACAGAGGGAAGAGACAGAGTTGGTCTTACAGTAAAGAAATGTAGGGGGTCTTCCACCTACTGAGACCCTCAAAGTTCCATGCTGAAATGATCACTGGAGAATATATACGCAGCTATGAAGGACCTGAGAGAGCAAAAGTCATGTTCAATGGCAAACAACCTGGTCAGGTTGAAGGTTTCTGTCTGAATCAGCCTCTCTATTCTTAATGTAGAGAAGATGGACCAAACCAGGCCTGTGTGGGTAGCTGTTCCCGGGTGCCTATGGTTGATATAAGATTCTAACTTGTGAAAGTGTCACAGGAATTAGGGACAGCCTCCTTTTCATGTGAGACTTGGAAGCCACTGGTTGGACAAAGTGATTGCCAAGGCAGTGACCTCATTCAGTTCCTGAAGGAAGTGACCTCACATCACTTCCTTAGTGAAGGAAATCTCAGAACTTGAGATTCATGAAGCCAGGCACCCAGAGTCAGTCCCAGTCCCAGTCCCAGTGGTCTCACTTGTTTGGATTTACCAAGGACAGAGTAAGTCTTTCTTGGTACCTATTGATGTGAGGATTGCAAAATGCCAGTAAAGCTCTGAAGAGGGGCCTTTCCTGAGAAAGCAGGTAGTGGCTCACCTCTGGGTCCTGACACCTTCACAGAGTTGGCCAAGGAGACCAGATCTGAGACATTTCAGGCCATTTAGGGGGAAAATAATATGGCCCACCAGTCAGAGGACACTCCGGATAGTAACAGACCTTCTTGGGGGAAGGAGCTGCCTTTGTGGGTGTTGGTTTGTGGTTTTGTCTCATTTTCTGAGAATAGGTAGGCAAGGCGCTTTATGTGCTGTGGAATGAACTGTTTATTGTAAGTCATTTGACAAGGCGAGTGTTTCTATGTCTGTTTACCTCACTGTGTCCGTGGTTGTACTCATTAGAAAAAAAGAATGCATCAATGGATGTGTCCTGTCTAGTAGAAAGCTTCCCAGAATTCATCCTGCCCAATTTATGAATGGAGTTCAGATTGCCTTATCAATGGGTAACACCTGCAATCTTCCTAAGTTACAGTTTTCTTCCAGAATTCTGGCCCCTCTCCAGAATAGTCTCATGGTTTTGATTCTAAGGTATGTACCACCTCCAAGCTCTGTGACATGGCCATGTACTGGATAGCTCAAGTGAATTGTGAGCATCTCAGAAAAATGAGATATATGTGTGACCACTAAATCTCAGTGGAGAAACCCTGCTTTGGGCCTTTTTATTTTTTAATTAATTTTTATTGTAGGTTGTTCAAAACATTACATAGTTCTTGATATATCATATTTCACACTTTGATTCAAGTGGGATATGCACTCCTTTTGCTTACCTATTATTCTGTTGCTATGAATGTCACGAAGTTCTTTGCCTCGGGCCACCAATTTGTGAAGCCTGAAGAAAACAGTTTTCAAATGGAAATGAATGGGCATCACCTAGGGCTCTTTGCTTAATTGCTTTGGAAAGGGGTGTGTCTGAATCAGCCTCTTGGCCCTGTGTGAGGCTGTGGCTTAGATTCTCAGCACCTGATGGATCTAAAGAAAGATCCCATGGATGCATACAGAACCAAAATAGCCAAAAGAGCTGTCATTGTGGATGAAGACTCTCGCCTTCCTTTCAAAGGTTCCTGACATCTATCAAGTGAGAATAGGGATCCTTTGGGTCAAGTGAGTTATTCAAAGCCCTGCAGAGGCTAGCCCATACGTGCTTGGGTGTTCTCATTACTCCAATTCACATAAAGAATCTAAACTCCACAGTCAGTAGGCCTCAAATTGGAGAAGCCAAGCAGTATTAATGGCAGACCTATTTGATCACTCCTCGTTCACAGTCAGGGTTTCCAGGCCACACTGATTTTAGGCAAATCGGGGGAAAGGTAGGTTATTTTGGACATTGTCTTGGTCTGTGTCCCTCATGGAAAACTCCATCCAGAGGTTATGATGAGGGTCTACATGGAAGAAGATAAGGGCCATGTGGGAGAATTTTGTTTTGAATTGTGGTAAGTTGTGTGGCAGTTGGAAGAGATGCCTGGGTTTACCTGGGCTTTAGCTCTGGTGTGATTCCCCTTAGAGTCTGAGTTCTAGAACTGACCTCAGAGAAGCATTGTCATCAATTGTGTTTGAATTTTACTAGGCCATGCATGAGAGTTGCCCTTGGAACCTGAGATCTAGGCCCAGAGTGGCTTTCCACAGAGCACTGGGAATCTCAGCCAGGATATCACATGATTTTATTCTGAAAGACTTTGCAGCCACAGTTGAGTCAAAACACGCATGGACCTCACATTGTAGACCTCAATGGGCCTGGCTTCATGTGACCTTTTGGCTACTCTTTGGGAAGCCTTGCCTGTGAGTGTTCTCTAGAGCTTTCATTGAAATGAGCTTCCTCAACATTTAATGGTTCCTGAATGAATTGAAACCCCCAGAGCCTCCAACTTCATCCTTGACAAATGGCTTGATAAATACCATGAAATTTTTGAAATTCCCATGACCAGGTGGCACTGGAGAACTTTTGGATGTCCTGTTGCTGATGATGAGTGTACCAGACAGTGCCTTGATTTACTGGGTTTTATGAAATTTGTGTAGAACAGTGATGCCAGTAAGTTGGATCCTGCTCATTAGTGGGCCTAGAGCAGTGGTGTGAAGGTGTGTGATAAAACATGTGTGGTGGTGACATGTGGATCTGCCATTGGCTTCCCAAAGGCTTGTGACTGACATGGTACAGCCAGCAGACCCTTCTATGCAAAGGTGTTTTTTATATAGAGAGGTTTCAGGGCAATGTTCAGAATCAGGTTGCTATGGAAATGGGGGCAACTTATGTGGAATTGAATCCTGGTTGGTGCATTCTCATGCAGACCGTGACCCTCCACACGGGACAGAACTCTCTCCAGCACTGTGTCCCAGTTTAGCTCCTTGTATTTCATGAAGCAAATACCAAACTCCCAGTGCATCTGTGAGAAACACCAGGAAAATTGGAGAATGACCAAATGGCTTCACAGTCCACACGTGGAGACACTTACAACCCAGTGACCATAGTTAAACTACAAAGAGAGTATTCAGCATGGCTGCCTCATGTTCATTGGAAAATTAGAAACAATATCCTCCAGGTCACATTGTTGCACACCCAGATTTGATGGTCTCCCAACAAAGGAAGCTAAAGCTCCTAACAACAACATATATTTTTAAGTGCCCAACCTCAGAGGAAGTTTCTCAAGAAGTCTTTACACCAGCAGAGCTCCATGTTTGAGAAATGTTTACCGTGTCCCTTACTTTTGAAAACTCCTCTACCACCTCGGAGGTTGTGAACTCCTGAGCATTTTTCATTCCTGGTATATATTCACAGATTTTCTAACTTTTCTCCTCTAATTGTGTCTTACTCGGAACAAAGGCAATGTCAAGGCAATGTTCTGGATGAGAGTGTGAACATTTTTTTGTAGCACATATTTACATACACATTGCATTCATTTTACAATTTTCCATTCAAAATACTGAATCTCTGAGATGAACCCATACCCTACTAGACTCTGACTACTACTCCTAATATGATGGAGAAAAATAACACAAACAGAATAGGAATACAAGCAGTTAGGAGAAATCATAGTGTATAGTTGTACTTGTATTTTGCATGATTAATGGTAGGTGTTATAAATCTAGTCAATATATAATTTAAATAGTTCTCCATGTGTTTTTAAGGTTAACAAATATGTGAATTCCTGTCTCCCTTTCTCTGTATCCTATTTAGCACATGTACTTTTAAATGCACATATAGAATCATACCTGGTATCACATGTACATTTTTGTGAGGTGGCTGATTTGGCAAATACAATTTGTGAGAAGTGATCACTCCTCTTAAACGCTGTTGGAACTGAAAATTCAACCTATAGGTGAGCTTCCTAGTTGAACAACATTATACATAAATCCATGTTCAATTAAAGAAATATTTTTGCATCTGTGGATGATATATATATCATGATAAATTTTGATTGGCATATATATTGCTAATTTAATGTCTGTGTGTGTGTGTGTATTTTGTGTGTGTGTGTATGTGTGTGTGTGTGTGTATATATATATATATATATATATATATATATATATATATATATATATGTATATATACTCTCCAGAAATATATGTGTCTTATATACACTCTCTAAATTCATTCATGTTCATGTATATGGATTTATAATCAACTTTTCACAAGATTTTTCACAGAAATATTCATCCACCTGAAATACATATTTGTTTCCAGTACTTAAAACTAACTTCAGTTTATTTTGCATACAAATACTATTATTTTTACAGTAACGGACCCAGTTTAACATCAATGCAAGTAGATTCCAGTGGGACATGATGTGTATTTTGAAGGTCATTTTTATTCAGCACTGGTACAATACTATTTCTTCAATTTATGCACATGATAGGATATATATTCCATCCACAAGTTAGCAAACTTATAGGCAGTTGTTTCACTTTCATCACTTCCTGCTTCAGAACACATAAATTCCTCTAGGTTTCTTGACTGGGCTTTTCATGAGACTTCTTTCCAAACACATTATTTTTAATTTCCATGATCACTTTTGAAGCAAAACTCACACACTCTTCATGATAAACCATAATCCTAATATTACCATTAGATGTATTAGTGGTTGAAATGAATGTATGTATATCAATATAAGATTTCCTGTATATTTTCAGATATCAATGGAATCCATTATTTAAATTTGGAACCCATTGTATTATTTATTCACATTATGGTCTATTCATGCATTATCTCTATATTCAGAGTCACAGGATATACCTATTTGTACCCCCAATACTAATTTATACATCTTCAAAATATTGCTCCCAGAAATGGTGGAAGAAATACTCACGTCACCTTATCTACATATACATTTTATCACAGTAATATTCTGGACACAAAAAGCAAAGATGACACTTATTATTTTACCAATGTAAAGGTCAGGCGAGTGTCGGAGGAAGAGACTACCAGAGACTGTCTCATGCAACAGCCAAGGATTTATGGGGGTCCAGCATGCTGGGGTCAGAGCTCCCTTGAATAGAGCACAGAGTCCTGAGAACAGCTTAAGCAGAGCTTATATACTTTCCTTGGAGAGGGCAGATAGGAAAGTTTATTGATGGGTCAGGGCGAGTGGGCGGTTTGCGTCCAAATGGGTGAGGAAGTACATTCTGCAGTTTTGCAGTTGGGTACAGCACTTTCAGGGAACTAGATTAGCAAACAGTTCTCAAGACATCAACAGTGTTTTGTTAAGCATACCGAAAAACTGGAAGTGACAAGTACCTATTTTATTAACCTTTCATTCCCCACTTTTCTTTTGGTTACTTTTAATCATAAAAATGATCATTGGGGGTGTCACATTTTATGTTTACTAGTGTGGTATATTGTTTTCTGATTACCATAAGTTTAACTTGTCCAATTTGAGCATGGAGAAAGGAAACTACACGGTTGATCAAACAGGGTCCTACAATTACCAATAATATGAGGATTATTAATGGACCGGCCAGGGCTGATGAAAACGTAGTTAATGAGGGGGCTTTGTGAACCAAGACTCAAACCACCTTTTTTGGGCCTCTCTCTCTTGTTGATGCTCTTCAAGGCATCTTCTTAATTTAATCATAGATTCTTTTACAACTCCAGTATGGTCGGCATAAAAACAACATTCTTCCCTCAATGCAGGACGAAGGCCCCTTCTCTCATGAAGAGGAGGTCCAACCCTCGACTGTTCTGTAAAATAACTTAAGAGAGAGAGGTTAAAGATTCGTGTAAAGCTGTGAAGGAGGTTTTTAATATCTTTAAGTTTTGGTCTATTACTGCTTCTAATTGGGTCATTTGTTGTGTCCCATGGACCAGGGCAGTGGTTCCTGTGCCCACCCCTGCAGCAACTCCTATTCATAATAGGATGACTAAAGTGAGGGATACAGGTTCCTGGCAGAACCGGGTTGTTTGCCCCCCTATTTGATATTTAAATGTACCTGCGTCATGATAGAGCACTCTGGAAAACATCTGCACCATTACATAATTAATCACATCTGTTGACCATTTTATGAAAACATAAACAATGTTTAAGTGTATAGAATTGTACTGCTGTAGAGATGGACAAGGCAAGGTACCTAAGATAGCACAGAAGACAGGGAAACAGTCTTATTTGGTTGCATCCGGATTTAGAGGGCATTGCTTCTGTTGTAATCAATTAATCCCTGAACCCAAAGTTTAGGTTGTTTCAGAATTTTGTACCCAGCATGTAAGGGAAGGGGCTCAGAAGTTCACAGTCTGCAGAAGTTCACAAAAAGCAGTTTTTGTTTCTGTTTTTTTTTTTCCTCTGTTCTGGGAAAGTTAACTTCTTAAGGACACCTGGGAGGGGGAGAGCTTTTTTCTTCTTTTTTTTTTCTTTTCCTCCCTGCCAGCTGTTACCATGGAGCCCAGTTGGTAACTTCTATATCTTAGAAATGTAGCCATCTCTATGAAGCCCCAGCTCTAGGGCAGAGGCCTTCTTCATATATTTTGTTAAAAACTACTAAGGGGGTGTCTAGCTTAGGAGTGCTGATTTTTCCAGCCAGTTGCCAAGTAGAACAGAGCAACACGAATAGAGGAAGTTTATCTACATTGAACTCTTTTATAGGAACTGTGTTGCTGAAAGGCTTAAAGTCAGCCATGGTGAAGACTTCTGGAGAAGGTCATTTAAGACTTTTCTGTGGGCCTGGTACAGAGGGGAAGACAGGGAAGGCAGGGGATGAGAGCAGCTCCGTGGATCTGAGAATGAGGAAAAAGAGATATAAAAGAATTATGGGAAAGGGGTTTGGGATTTTCCTGGCAACAAAACTTGAGCAGTAGAACAGGTAGAGCAGAGGGGAAGACGGGAGTGAGTATCCCAAAAAGCCTGTGAGGGACTTTAAATTCTTAGTAACCTGTTTTCAGTGATGACAAAGCAACTTTAAAGGCCATTTTAATTACATCTTTGATAGGCGTCTGAGGGCACTCCTTAGCTGGTTTGAGCTTTGGGTTAGCTGGTAAGAGGACCTGGTGGGACCCGGTGTGGGCACTGACAGGAGGAGAGAGGAGTGAGTGGGTGGAAGGGTACCTAAGTACCTACAAGCTCAGCAAGGGGCAATGGTCTGAGAACCGATGGAAATTTGGGTTTTTGATCTAGTAACTGGAGCTGAGAAATCAGGTTGCTGATGTGGGAGTGACAGCAGAGAGTCTGGGGCAGAAGGCTGCGGGTGAGTATCTATTGGAGAAGCATAGTTCAGGATTTGAGCATAGGAGGGAAAAGGCCTACACGTAGGGGAATTTCCTTCCACACTTTTGAGCACTTGTCGAAGTTGAAAAGGTCACGCAAAATTTGAGGATCTAGAGACCCTTCTGGTGGCCATCGGTTTTTGTTATCTAACTGGTAATATGGCCAATGCTGTGTACTGAATTTGATGAGGAGTTTTGCTTCCACCAGGTAGCCCCTGTATCCTCACATCCCCATTATTTACAGAAGAAGTTGGCTTTTCCCCCACACAGTCGTGGCTGTTTTTGGCTTTGGTAGTCCGCCAGGCAAACATAGTAATCTAGGCTAGCCAACCTGTATCTGGCTCGCGTGTCCCTACATCCATAATATTTGTTTCCATTATCTATTGTATGGAAAGTATTTAATGGAATTTTTGGGGATCCTCTTCCTCAGGGATTTCCCAATAGGAAAGACGTATAGCCAGCTGACAAATTTCTTGGTGGAGAGATGGCCACCAGGTCCCTAAGTGGGCTGTATGTGCGATAGACCATACTTCTTGTCTAGTAGGATTTGTGATCAGCCATCGCTGCTGAATGGGTTGATGAGGGTTAGGACTACTGGTGACCAATTGGAGAGTCTATAGTCTTATTCACATGGCGAATATACAATTTGAAAATGTTACCAGTCTTTTCCATTTTTCAGCCAGATTCTGGATAGGGCACAGGCTTGAGATGAGAATTAGGAACCAGGAAGTGATTCCGTCTAACTTTAGCACTGTAGGTGTTATAAGTAGCACCTGGTATGGTCCTGTCCAGCCGGGTTCCAGGGATGACACCTGATGTTGTCTTATGTAGACAATGTCTCTTACTTGATATAGATGTGGAGTACCCTCTTCAGCAGGTTGGTAGGCAGTGGCCAGCTGTTTCCACAGGTATTGCTGAGTTCCTTCCAGAACTTTAAGTCTGTCAAGCAAGGTGGTGTGGAAGGGATCGTTAGATCTTTGAGTTAGGGTTAGGTCCCTTACTGGAGATGGGGCCCCATAGAGAATTTCATAGGGGGTGAGGTTACACAAAGAAACAGAGGGAGTATTTCTTGCATTAAATAGTGCATGAGGCAGGAGCATAGTCCAATCTTTTATGCTACTCTTTAAGCTTAATTCCGTTTAGGTCTCTTTAATGGTTCTATTTAATTTTTTTACCTGTCCTGAACTCTGGGGTCTATAAGCACAATGTAACTTCCAATTAATCCCCAGGGTCCTGGCTAACCCCTGAGTTACCTGGGCCATGAACGCTGGTCCATTATCAGACCCTATTACCTTAGGCAGGCCGTACCTTGGAAAAATATCTTTCAGGATCTTCTTGACCACCATTTGCGCCTTTTTTTTTTTGGCGGGGGGGAGGCTTCAATCCATCCTGAAATATATCTACAAAGAGTAGGAGATATTTAAGTCCATACCATGCTTGCTTAATTTCAGTAAAGTCCACTTCCCAGAATTGTCCTGGTCTGGTTCCTCGTAGGTGCTTTCCTGCAGGAAGCTTGGAAGTGTAAGCATTAACCTATTGACAGACCCGACAGGCTTTTTTTTACCTGTTCAGTTATTTCCTTTCACTGTGAGTCGGTTAGTGGAAAACTCTGTTCTTGATCCTTCAGGAATGCCTGCAATTTCTTTGAACCAAGGTGAGTGAACTGATGTACATTTTTAACGTAGTGTAGGGCTTTCTGAAATTTCAGGCTTTGCTCAGTGAAGTTGAGGAGTACAGTGTCAGTGTCCTTAGATGTTATCAAAAGCTTGCTGGATCTCAGGGGTCCATTAGAATTGGGCATCTCCCTTTAACAGCGGGTGTAAATGAGAAGTTAAGGACCCAAACACAGGAATCCTTAACCTGCAAAACCCAGCAGTCCCAAGAAACTCTCTGTGTTGTCTGCTGTTAGATGGGGGTGGTTTCTGCACAACCGTTTGATTTCTGGGCTCAGTGAGCCATCGTTTACTGCCCCTAAAGGAATAGCCCAGGAAGATTACTTCTTGCTGGCAAATTTGGGCCTTTTAGGAAGAAGCTCTATACCCGAGTTGAGGAAGCTCACATAATACTGCTTGGGTCCCAGATTCACAGATATCCTTGGTGTTGGGTGCCAGTAGCAGGTCATCCACGTATTGAAGCTGGGTGACTTCGGGGTGCGTAGTTCTGAAGCTGTTGAGATCTTTTTGGAGGGCTTCATCAAAGAGAGTGGGGGAGTTTTTCAACCATTTTGGGGAGTCTAGTCCAAGTTAGTTGACCACACGTTCCAGTTTCTGGGTCTACCCACTAGCAAGCAAACAGCAACTGACTATATTTATGCAGAGGCAAGCAAAAGAAAGCATCTTTTAAGTCCAGAACAGTATACCATTTCCTCTCAGGGTTCAGAGTGATAAGCAGATTGTACGGATTAGGTACACTGGGGTGAATGTCCTACACTCTGTTGTAGGTCTCTCTTATGTCTTTAATGGGGGATAGTCCCCGGCTCCTGGCTTTTTATACTGGTAGCGGGGGAGTGTTTTAGGATGATTGACAAGGCCTTAGGACCCTAAGGCCAGATATTTCTGAATATGGGGCCTTATCCCATCTTTAGCTTTTTTGCTCAGAGGATATTTTTTGACATTGATTGAGGAGGCTGAGGTTTTGAACTCCACTGTTTTTGGAGGTTGTTTCATGGCTAGTCCTACCCCAGCAGTTTTTTTCCAGGCATCTGGGTAATCTGTTATCCATTTCTGGGGTAGCTTGCCTGTTTGATCAGTCTTGGGGGGTGTGAAGAGTTGCTGTTCATCTTCTACTGACATATTTAAAGCCGTGAATATAGGAGTTTATACTAAAGGATTTAGAAATATCATTTTGGGGCCTTCATGGTTAAAAGTCATTTTGGCCCGGAGCTTGGTGAGCAGATCTCTGCCCATCAATGGGGCCAGGCATTCTGGGATTATTAGGAAGGAGTGATGGATTTTTCCTTTCCTCATGTCCATGGTTTTCTTAGTTGTCTAATTCCCATATTTACTGGTGTTAGCACTTTGAACTAGAGAGCTTTTATTTGATAGAGGGCCCAGTGGGGCCTTAAGGACTAAGTATACTGCCCCTGTATCCACTTCATAGTTTACTGGGGTCCCCTCCACATCAAAAGTTACCCTGGGTTTATTGGGAGTCTAGCAATCTGGGGCTCAGTGCTCACTTGAATAGAGCAGAGAGCAATGAGAACAGCTTAAGCAGAGCTTATATACTTTTCTTGAAGAGGGCAGGGAGGGAAGCTTATTGATGGGTCAGGGCGAGTGGGCGGTTTGCGTGCAAACAGGTGAGGGTGTACATTCTCTGTTTGGCAGTCGGGGACAGCACATTCTGGGAAAAAAATTAGCAAACAGTCCTCAAGGTTTCAACAGTGTTTTGTTAAGCATACAGAAAAACAGGAAGTGACAAGTACCTATCTTATTAACCTTTCACCAAATCCTAAATGGAAAGTGAGCATGGATTTCTAAAAACATCCATTTCCAGGTTGCTTAATGCTCGCAAATCAATCCTATTGGTGACTACATATTTGTTGCTTTCTAAGATTATATATTCAACCTCAACCCTGTTGAAAATGACTAATACTAACCCTCACTTTATGCTTTTCCTGATTTCCTAATGTCTCCATTGATATCTGCTTTCATACATATTTTCCTGAGTTCATCATTGTGACTGACTCTTTACATGTGCTGAAATTTACATTCACTCTCTATCCGAAACCCTATTGCTACAGAACTTTTGTTCGAAATCCTATACTCACTCTTTTTTCTATACCTACCAACTATCTTCCTAATCCTACCGACTATCCCTTTTTGACTGGAAATTCTCTTTGACAATCAATCATCCAAGGTACAAGGTCCTATGCCATTGTATATCAATTTATCTGAGACATCTGTGCAGAATATAATTCAAAGCTAAGTATCCCAATCAACAGCCCAATGCCCTTCTTGGATTCAAACCTTATCTAGATTTCTGTTTTCATACTTATATTTCACCTATATATTCTCGTAAATATCGCGAGTTCCCAATACCATTGTTCATTCCTCAGTATGATTTCTAACCTAAATCATACCTGTTATTACTCTAACCATACACTGTACCCTCAAACTAACTGTACAGAAGAGCCAGGAGAGAGTTTGTCTTACAATACAGTAATGTAGGGGCTCTTCCACCTGCTGAGAACATCAAAGGTACAAGCAGAAATGATACCCTGGAGAAGTTGCAGGCAGCTATGAAGGACCTAATAGAGCAAAAGTCATCTTCCATGACAAACAACCTGGTCAGTATTAAGGGATGTGTCTGAATCAGCCTCTCCTTTCTTAATGTAGAGAAGATTGATCAAACCATGCCTGTGTGGAGAGCTGTTCCCAGGTGCCTATGGTTGATATACCATTCTAACTTGTGAAAGTGTCACAGGAAGTAGTGGCAGCCTCCATCTCATGGGAACCTTGGATGAATCTGGTAGGACAAAGTGGTTGCCAAGGCAGTGACCTCATTCAGTTCCTGAAGGAAGTGACCTCACCTCACTTTCCTGGTGATGGAAATCTCTGAATTTGGGATCCAGGAAGCCAGGCACCGAGTGCCAGTCCAAGTTCCAATCCCAGTGGTCTCACTTGTTTGGATTTACCAAGGACAGAGTCAGTCTTCCTTGGTACCTACTGATATGAGGATTGCCAAATGCCTGAAGAGCTCTGAAGAGGGGCCTTTACTGAGAAAGCAGGTAGTGGTTCACCGCTGGCTGTTGACAACTTCACAGAGTTGGCCAAGGAGACCAGATCTGAGACAGTACAGGCCATTTTAGGGGAACATAGTATGGCCCACTATTCAGAGGACACTCCGGATAGTCACAGACCTACTTGAGTTAAGGAGGTGCCTTTGTGGGTGTGGGTGTGAGTTTGTGGTTTTGTCTCATGTTCTGAGAATAGGTAGGAAAGGCTGTTGTTTTGATTGGAGTGGACTGTTTCTAGAAAGTCGTTTGACTAGGCGAGTGCTTCTATGTCTGTGTATCCCACTCTGTCCATGGTTGTAGACATTCGAAAAGATAATGTATCAATGTATGTGTCCTGTCTAGTGGAAAACTTTCCAGCATTCATCAGGCCTAGTTGATGAATGGACTGTGGCTTTCCTTATGGATGGGCAACACCTACTAACTTCCTAAGTTCCTGTTTTCTTCCTGAATTCTGGCCACTCTCCAGAATAGCCTCATAGTTTTGTGTCCAAGATACATACCACCCCCAAGCTCTGTGACATGGCCATGTACTTGATAGCTATAGGAAATGGGAACATCTTAGAAAACTCAGACATCATTGTGACCAGTAAACGCTCAGTGAAGAAGCCATATTTTGGTTCATTTGCTTACCTATTGTTCTGTTGCCCTGAATGTCAGGAAGGTCTTTGCCTCAGGCCACCCCTTTGTGAAGCCTGAATAAAACAGTTTTAAAATGGAAATAAATGGGAATAACTTGTGGTTCTTTGCTTTGGAAAGGGATGTGCTTGAATCAGCCTCCTAGCCCTGTATGAGGTTGTGGCTTAAATTTTCAGCACATGATGGATCTAAAGATAGATACCATGTGTGCAATCAAAACCATAATGGCAAAAATTCAGTAATTGTGGATGAGTCTCTTGCCTTCCTCTGTTAGGTACCTGACCTCTATCAAGTGAGACAGGGATCCTTTTGGTCAAATGAGTTTTTCAAAGTCCTGCAGAGGTGCTTGTGTTTTCTCGTGACTCCAAATCACGTAAAAAAATCTATACCTGAGAGTCAATAGTGCTCAAATTGGAGAAGCAGAGCAGTATTAACGGCAGGCCTATTTGATCACTTCTGGTTCACAGGAAGGGTGTCCAGGCCACCCTGACTTTAGGCAAATGAGGGGCAAGGGAGAATATTTTGGACACTGTCTTGGGATGCGTCCCGCATGGAAACCTCCAGCCAGAGTTTATGATGAGTGTCTATATTTAACAAGATGAGGGCCATGTGGGAGTGTTTTGGTTTTAATTGTGGTCATTCGTGTGGCGGTTGGAAGAGATGACTTTATCCAAATGGGCTTGAACTATGGTGTCATTCCCCTTAGAGACTGAGTTCTGGAACTTACCTCAGAGAAATATTGCCATGAATTGTGTTGGGATTTAGGAGGCCACGCATGAGAGTCACCCTTGGAAACTGAGATCTAGGCCCAGTGTCGCTTTCCACAGAGCACTGGGAATCTCAGGAGGATATCACACAATTTTATTCTGAAAAACTTGTCAGACATATTTGATAGTCAAAACACACATGGACCTCAATTGTAGACCTCAATGGGCCTTGCTTCATGTGACCTTTTGGCCACTCTTTGGGAAGCCTTGCCTGTGAGAGTTCTCCAGAGCTTTCATTGAAATGAGTTTCCTCACCATTAAATAATTTCTGAATGAATTGAAACCCACAGTGTCTCCAACTTCATCCTTGAAAATTGGCTAGATAAATACCATGAAATTTTTGAAATTTCCTTGACCAGGTGGCACTGGAGAACATTTGGATGTCCAGTTGCTGATCATGAGTGTACCAGACAGTGTGTTGATTGCCTGGTTTTCATGAAAATGGTGTAGAAAAGAGATGCCAGTCATTTGAAGCCTGTTGAGTAATGGGCCCAGAGCGGGGGTGAGCAAGTGTGTGATAAAACATCTGTGGTGGGGTCATGTGGATCTGCCATTGGCTTCCAAATGGCTTGAGACTGACATGGTGCAGCCAGCAGATCCTGTATGTAAAGACATCTGGTTATATAGAGAGGTTTCAGGGCAATGTTCAAAATCAGGTTTCTATGGTCAAGGGAGCAACCTATGTGGTATACAAGCCCTGTTGGTGCATTCTCCTGCAGACCCTGACCCACCACACGTGAAAGAACTTCCTCCAGCCCTTTGTCCCAGTTGAACTCCTTGTATTTCATGAAGCAAATACCAAACTCCGAGTGCAGTATCAAGAAACGTTTTGAAAAGTGGAGGATGACCTAATGGCTTAGCAGTCTACATGGGGAGACACTTAGACCCAGTGGCCATAGTTTACCTACAAAGAGAGAAATCAACACTGCTGCTTCATGTTCATTGGAGAATTATAAACCATGTCCTCCAGGTCACAGATGTGCAGACCAAGCTTTGATTGTCTCACTAGAAAGGAAGCTAAAGCTCCTGACAACAACATATATTTCAAGTGCCCAACCTAGAGGCAGTTTCTCCAGAAGTCTTTAGGCTGGTAAATCTCCATGTTTGTGGACATTTTACACTGTCCCTTACTTTTGGAAACTCCTCTACCAACTCCAAGGTTGTGAACTCCTGAACATTTTTCATTTCAGATATGCATTCAAAGATTGTCTAACTCTTCTCCTCTAAATGTGTCTTACTTGGGGTGAAGGTAATGTCAAGGCATTGTTCTGAATGAGAGTGGGAAAATTTTTGTGTAGCACACATTTGCATACACATTGATTCATTTTACAATTTTCCATTTGAAATACTGAATTCTTGACACTAACTCATACCCTACTAGACTCTGACTACTAATCCTAATATGATGGAGAAAAATACCCAAACAGAATGAAAATACAAGCAGTTTACAGCAGGCATGGTGTATTGTTGGACTTCCTTTTTGCATGATAGAGGGTAGGTATTCTAAATCTACTCAATTTTTAATTGAAATAGTCCTCCATGTGTTTTTAATGTTAACACATATGTAAATTCCTGTCTTCCTTTCTATGTAGCCTACTCAGCACATGTATTTTTATATGCAAATATAGAATCCTACGTGGTCTCACACGTACATTTTTTTGAGTTGGCTGACTGGGCAGAAACAAGTTGTGAGAAGAGATCTCGTAAACGCTGGTGGAACTGAAAATTAAAACTATGGGTGAGCTTCCCAGTAGAACAATTTATACATAAATCCATGTTCAGTAAAATAAATATATTTTCATCTGTGGATGATATATATTACTGATAAATTACGTTTGGCATATATATTGATACTTTTTAATGTATTTTTGTGTTTTTCTGTATATATATATATATATATATATATATATATATATATATATATATATATATACACACACACACACACACTCTCCAGATTTTATAAAATATGAAATATATGTCTCTTATATACACTCCATCAATTCATTCATGTTCATGTATGTGGATTTATAATCAACTTTTCACAAGATTATTCTCAGAAATATTCATCTACCTGAAATACATATTTGTTTCCCAGTATGAGAACTAACTTCAATCAATGGTGCTTACAAATCCTAATATTTCTACAGTAACAGACCCAGTTTAACATCAATGCAAGTAGATTCCTATGGGACTTAATGTCTATTTTGACCTTTATTTTAATTCAACACTGGTACATTAGTATTTCTTCAGTTTTTGCACATCATAGGACATATATTTCATCCACAAGTTAGCAAATTAATAAGAATTTGTTTCACTTCCTGCTTCAGAACACATGAATTCTTCCATGTTACTTGACTGGTCTTTTCATGAGACTTCTTTCCAAACACATTATTTTCGATTTCCATAATCAATTTTGAAGCTAAACTCACACACTCTTCATGATAAACTATAACATTAATATTACCATTAGATGTAAAACTGGTTGGAATGAATGTATGCATATCAATATAAAATTTCCTGTATATTTTCACATTTCAATTCAATCCATTATTTAAAGTTGGAACCAGTTATGTTATTTATTCACTGTATGGTCTATTAATGCATTATCTCTATATTCATAAACACAGTGTACACCTATTTGTCCCCCCATTACTAATTTGTACCTCTTCAAAATATTGCTCCCAGAAATGGTGGAAGAAATACTGATGTCACCTTATCTATATATACATTTTATCACAGTAATATTCTGGACACAAAAAGCAAAGGTCAAACTCATGATTGTATCAAAGCCTAAATGGAAAGTGAGCATGGATTACCAAAAACAACCATGTCCTGGTTACCTAATGCTCTCAAATGTCAATCCTATTGATGACTACATATTTGTTTCTTCCTAAGATTATATATTCAACCTCAAGCCTGTTGGAAATGTCTAATTCTATCACTCACTTTACACTTCGCCTGATTTCCTAATATCTCTATTGATATCTGCTTTCCTACATATTTTCCCTAGTTCATCATTGTGACTCATACTTCACATATGCTGACATTTACATTCACTCTCTACCCGAAACTCTATTGCTAAAGAACTTTTGGTCCAAATCCTATACACATTCTTCTTTATAAACCTACTGACTATCTTACTAATCCTACTGACTATCACTTTTTAACTCGATGTTCTCTTCAACAATCAATCATTCAAGGTAAAAGGTCCTATGCCATTTTATATCAATTAATCTGAGACACATGTGCAGAACATAATTCAAACCTAAGTATCCCACTCAAGGGCCCAATGCCCTTCTGGCTTCATATCTTACCTACATTTCTGTTTTCATACTTATATTTCACCTATATATTCTTGTAAATATCACAGGTTCCCAATACCATTATTCATCCGGCAGAGAGATTCCTAACCCAAATCGAACATGTTATTAACCCTAAATATACACTGTTACCTCAATCTAACTTTACAGAAGAGGAGGGACAGAGTTTCTCTTTAAATACCGGAATGTAGGGAATCTTCCACCTGCTGAGAACATCTAAGGTCCATGTAGAAATAATCCCTGGAGAAGATGTAGGCAGCTGTGAAGTTCCCGAGAGAGCAAAAGTCATCTTCCATGGCAAACAACCTGGTGAGGATGAAGGGATGTGTCTGTATCAGCCTCTATCAACTTAATGTAGAGAAGATAGACCAAACCAGGCCTGTGTGAAGAGGTGTTCCCAGGTGTCTATGGTTGATATACCATTCTAACTTTTGAAAGTGTTACAGGAAGTAGGAACAGCCTCCATCTCATGGGCCCTTAGAAGTAACTATTTGGACAAAGTTGTTGCCAAAGCAGTGACCTCATTCAGTTTCTGAAGGAAGTGACCTCACCTCTCTTCCTTTGTGATGGAACTCTCTGAACTTGGGATCCAGGAAGAATGGCACCCAGAGCCAGTCGCAGTCCCAGGCCCAGTGGTCTCACTTGCTTCAATTTACCAAGGACAGAGTCAGTCTTTCTTAGTGCCTACAGATGTGAGGATGTTCAAATGCCAGAAAAGCTCTGAAGAGGGGCCTTTCCTGAGAAAGCAGGTAGTGGCTCACCCATGGCTAATGACAACTTCACAGAATTGGCCAAGGAGACCAGATTTGAGACAGGACAGGCCATTTCGGGGGAATATAGTATGGCCCACCATTCAGAGGACACTCTGGGTAATCACAGAACTACTTGGAGCAAAGGTGGTGCCTTTGTGGGTGTTTGTGTATGTTCATGGTCTTGTCTCATGTTCTGAGAATAGGTAGGAAAGACTGTTTGTTTGGATTGGCGTGGACTGTTTCTAGTTAGTCGTTTTGCAATGCGAGTGCTTCTATGTCTGTGTATCCCACTGTGTCCGTGGTTGTAGACATTAGAAATAAGAATGCATCAAAGGATGTGTCCTGTCTAGTAGAAAGCTTCCCAGCATTCATCTTGCCCAATTTATAAATGGACTGTGGCTTTTGTTATCAAAGGGCAACACCTGATATCTTCATAAGTTTCTGTTTTCTTTCTGAATTCTGGACACTCTGCAGAATAGCTTCATGGTTTTGTGTCCAAGATATTTACCACCTGAAAGCTCTGTTATATGGCCATGTAGTGGGTAGCTAGTGTGACCAGGAAAGTCTCAGTGGAGAAACCCTGATTTGGGCTTTTTGCTTACCTATTGTTCTGTTGCCCTGAATATCAGGAAGGTATTTACCACAGGCCAATTCTTTGTGAAGCCTGAAGAAAAAAGTTTTCAAATGGAAATGAATGGACATCACCTGTAGCTCTTTGCTTAATTGCTTTGGAAATGGATTTGTCTGAAACAGCCTCTTGGCCCTGTGTGAGGCTGTGGTTAGATTCTCAGCACCTGATGGATTCCATGTGTTCATCCAAAACCAAAATGATCAAAAGAGCAGTCATTGCGGATGAAGTCTCTTGCCTTCCTCTGTAAGGTTCCTGACCTCCATCAAGTGAGAAGAGGGATTCTTTGGGTCAAATGCATTCTTCAAAGCCAAGGAGAGGCAAGCCCAAAGGTGCTTGCATTTTCTCATGCTTCCAATTCACATAAAGAATCTAAACCCCACAGTCAGTCGTCCTCAAATTGGAGAAGCAGAGCAGTATTAACGGCACACTATTTGATCACTCCAGGTTCACAGGAAGGTGTTCAGGCCACCCCGACTTTAGGCAAATGAGGGGCAAGGGAGCTAACTTTGGACACTATCTTGTTCTGCATCCCTCATGGAAACCTCCAGCCATAGTTTATAATGAGTATCTATATGGAAGAAGATGAGGGCCTTGTGGGAGTGTTTGGGTTTTAATTTTGGAAGTTTGTGTGGCGGTTGAAAAAGATGACTGGCTCCACCTGGTCTTGAACTCTGGTGTGATTCCCCTTAGAGACTGAGTTCTGGAACTGACCTCAGAGAATTATTGCCATGAGTTGTGTTGGGATTTTAGGAGGCCATGAATGACAGTCGCCCTTTGAAACTGAGATCTGTGCCCAGAAAGGCTTTCCACAAGGCACGAGGAATCTCAGCCAGAATATCACATGATTTTATTCTGAAAGACTTGGCAGCCATAGTTGAGAGGCAAAACACACATGATCTCACATTGCAGACCTCAATGGGCCTGGCTTCATGTGACCTTTTGGCTACTCTTTGGGAAGCCTTGCCTGTGAGTGTTCTCCAGAGCTTTCATTGAAATGAGCTTCCTCAACATTTAATGGTTCCTGAGTGAATTGAAAATCATAGTGCCTCCAACTTCATCCTTGAAAAATGGCTAGAGAAATACCATGGAATTTTTGAAATTTTCATGACCAGGTGGCACTGGAGAACTTTTTGATGTCCAGTTGCTGATCATGAGTATACCAGACAGTACCTTGATTGACTGCGTTTCTTAAAAATGGTGTAGAACAGAGATGCCAGTAAGTTGGAGCCTGCTGAGTAGTGGGCCTAGAACAGTGGTGGGCAGGTGTGTGATAAAACATCTGTGTTGGGGCCATGTAGATCTGCCATTGGCTTCCAAATGGCTTGTAACTGACATGGTGCAGCAAGCAGACCCTTATATGTAAAGGCATCTTGTTATATGGAGAGGTTTCAGGGCAATGTTCAGAATCAGGATGCTATGGACAAGGGGTCAAACTATGTGAAATAGAAGCCTGACTGGTGCATTCTCCTGCAGACCCTGAGGCACCACATGTGACAGAACTCCCTCCAGCACTCTGACCAAGTTGAACTCCTTGTATTTGTGAAGCAAATAACAAACTCCCAGTGCTCTTCTAAGAAAAGTAGAGCATGATCAATTAGCTTCACAGTCCACACAGAGAGACCCTTAGACTCCAGTTGCCACAGTTTACCTACAAAGTGAGAATTCAGCACTGCTGCCTCATGTTCATTGGAAAATAAGATACCATGTCCCCCAGGTCACATAGATGCAGACCAGTTTTGATGCTCTCACTATAGAGGAAGCTAAAGCTTCGGACCACAACATACATTTTAAGTGGCCAAACTCAGAGGCAGTTTCTCAATATGTCTTTAGGCCTGCAGAGCTCCATGTTTGTGGAGTGTTTACCCTGTCCCTTACTTTTGGAAACTCCTCTACCACCTCCAAGCTTGTGAACACCGAGAATATTCCATTCCAGATATGTATTCACAGATTTTCTAACTCTTCTCCTCTAATTGTGTCTTATTAGGGGAGAAGGTAATGTCAAGGCATTGTTCTGAATGAGAGTGGGAAGATTTTTGTATCACACATATTTGCAAACACAATGGGTTTATTTTCCTATTTTCTATTCGAAATACTGAATCTCTGACACTAATCCATAACCTACTAGACTCTGACTACTAATCCTAATATGATGGAGAATAGTAACCCTAACAGAATGGAAATACAAACAGTTCAGAGAAGGCATGGTGTATACTTGGACTTCCCTTTTGCATTATATGGGGTTGGAGTTATAAATATAGTCAATGTTTATTGAAATATTTCTCCATGTGTTTTTAACATTAACAAATATGTGAATTCCTCTCCCATTTCTCTGTCACCTATTCAGCACATGTATTTTTATATGCTCATATAGAATACTACCTGGTATCACACAGATTTTCTTCTGAGGTGGCTGACTTGGCAGATAGAAATTGTGAGAAGAGATCACTCCTCCTAAACCCTTTTGGAACTGAAATTTCAACCTATGGGTGAGCCTCCTAGTTGAACAACATTATACATAAATCCATTTTCAGTAAAATGTATTTTTTTGGATATGTGAAGGATATATATTTCATTTTGAATTTCGATTGGCATATATATTGCTACTTTTTAATGTCTGTGAGTGTGTTTCTGTGTGTGTATATATATATATATATATATATATATATATATATATATATATATCACTCTCCAGATTTTTCAAAATATGAAATATATGTGTCTTATTATACACTCCCTAAAATCATTCATATTCACGTATGTGGATTTATAATCAACTTTTCACAAGATTATTCTCAGAAATTCAGATTATTCATTCACCTGAAATACATATTTGTTTCCTAATACTGAAAACTAACTTCAGTAAATGCTGCATACAAAGCATAATATTTCATCATTGCCTGATGGCCACGAATAGAGTGCATCACACCCAGTGTAACGCGCCACTGCACAGGTGAATAACGAGATAGAACCACAAAAAACTATCTTGTTAAGAACTTACAGCAAAATGGGGGTGCACCAAAACCTATAAGAAAGATTTTTAGCACTGAGATCTGGTAATTGCGTCTGAAAAACGAGCCAAATGTGCAACCGGAGATCCGGTCTGACTGATCCTCAAAACAATAGAGTGTCTGGGTTCCAATAGACACCCTCCACACCCAACAAATGACAGGCCCAGAATACAGATTGAACTGCAGAGAAGCATCACTCAGGGGAAATCTAGTCTAGCAGGAGAAACCAGGACTAGCAGGAGAAACCAGGGGACTAGAGGCCAGGCTCTTCTGAGTGGGAAGCTGGAGAACACAGAAGCGCAGGTGACAGTCCACCTGCTGTCCGCGTGACTGGGCGTCTGGAGAACACCGGCGCACAGGAGACCGACTGCGCCACTGGGTGGCTAGTGATTGCCCACCCGCCAGTGACCTAGAGCTGAAACCAACTGGAGACAGTCCAGTTCCATCCCCGTATTCGAACATTTCGGCAAGGAGCCTGGGCCCGCCAAAGCAGAGGGGTGACGTCACTGGAGCTCGGCCTTCGGAATTCCCTACAAGTGGAATCCACTTTAGCAGGCATAGTCTACCAACACAAAGGAGAGACAACAGAGATACACAACACCGAAACAAATCTATAGAATAAAACAGAAACACAGCAATCAAATAGAGCTGGAAAGTAACATGAGCATCATGAAAAAACAAGGGAAAGAAAGGAGTACAAACAATGCAGGACAACTTAATTCTACAGGAGGACCTAGAAGCATCAGAAACAGGGATAGGGAAAGAACTTAAGGCATTCCTAACTCAGATGGAAAGGAATATTAGAGAAGACATGAGGCAGCAAGTCCAAGCAATAAAAGTATATTTTGAAAATGAATTAAACAAACAAACTCAAATGGCAAACAACGAGCTTTACCAGGAGATAGAGATCTTAAAAGAAATCAAACAGTAATACTAGAAATGCAGGAAAGTATTAACCAAATTAAAAACTCAAACGAGAATATTACAAATAGACTAGATCAAGCAGAAGTCAGAATATCAGATAATGAAGACAAAGTTTATCAACTTGAAAAGAATATAATCAACACAGAAAAGAGGCTTAAATCCCACTAGCAATCTATTCAAGAGATATTGGATGTCATAAAAAATGAGAGTCATTGGGATAGAAGAAGGCATAGAGATTCAAACCAAAGGAATGGAGAACATATTAAATAAAATAATTCTAGAAAACATCCCAGAGATGAAAGATGGATCGGATTGTCAAATCCTGGAAGCCTACAGGACCCCAAACATTCAAAATCATAATAGACAAACTCCAAGACATATAATTATGAAGATAGCCAACATACAGAACAAGGAGAGAATATTAAACACTATAAGAGAAAGGAGGCAGATTACATTCAGGGGAAAACCAATTAGGTTAATGACTGATTTTTCATCACAGACTTTGAAAGCGAGAAGATCCTTGAACAATGTATTTCAAATGCTGAAAAATAATGGATTCCAACCAAGAATACTGTATCCAGCAAAATTAAGGTTCAGATTTGAAAACGAAATTAAAGTCTTTCACAATAAACAAAAGCTAAAAGAATTCGCAGCCAGAAAACCAGCACTGCAAAGCATTTTGAGCAAAATACTACAAGAAGAGGAATTGATAAATAGTGCCGAAAACTAACAGCAGGAGGTATCTCAGTAAAGGGGGAGGAAAATAACCAAAAAAGTAAAAACTAGCCAAACTAAAACATAATAAATAAATAAACATGATTGGAAGAACAAATCATATTTCAATTGTAACCTTAAATGTTAATGGATTATATTCACCAATCAAGAGAATGGGCTAGTAACCTGGATCAAAAAAAATAAATCCAACAATATGCTGCCTTAAGGAGACTCATATGATAGGAAAAGACATACACAGGGTGAAGGTAAAAGGTTGGGAAAAATCATACCACTCACATGGCCCTCAGAAGCAAGAAGGAGTGGCCATACTCATGTGGAATAAAATCAACTTCAAACCTAAGTTAATCAAAAGGGAAAAAGAAGGGCACTATATTCTGTTAAAAGAAACCATCCACCAACAAGACATAACAATTATGAATTTGTATGCACCAAGCAATGGAGCTGCAATGTTCATAAAACAAACTCTCCTCAAGTTCAATAGCCAAATAGACTACAACACAATAATTATGGGTGACTTCAAGACACCACTCTCGGCATTAGACAGATTCTCTAGACAAGAACTGAATAAAGAAACTATCAAACTCAACATCACAATTTGTAACCTAGACTTGAACGACATATATAGAATATATCAGCCATCATCAAGTGGATACATGTTCTTCTCAGTTTCACATGGATCCTACTCAAAGATAGACCATATATTATGCCATAGGGCAATTCTTAGTAAATATAAAAGCATGGAGATCATACCATGCACTATATCTGATAATAATGGAATGAAACTGGAAATCAATGATGAAAGAAGGAAGGAAAAACCCTACATCACATGGAAAATGAACAACATGCTACTGAATGATCAATGGGTTACAGAAGACATAATGGAGGAGATAAAAAAAATTCTTAGAGACAAATGACAATACAGACACAACATACCGGAATCGATGAGACACAATGAAAGCAGTTTAAGAGGGAAGTTCATTTCTTGGAGTTCTTTCCTCAAAAAAAGAAAAAAATCAACAAATAAATGAACTCACACTACACCTCAAAAACCTAGAAAAGGAAGAGCAAAACAACAGCAAATGTAGTAGAAGACAAGAAATAATTAAATTTAGAGCAGAAATCAACAAAATTGAAACAAAAAAAAATTTAAAAATTTGATAAAACTAAAAGTTGGTTCTTTGAAAAAATAAATAAGATTGACAGGCCCACAGCCATGCTAATGAAGAGAAGAAGAGAGAGAACTCAAATTACTAACATACGGGATGAAACAGGCAATATCACAACAGACACTACAGAAATACAGAAGATAATTAGAAAGTATTTTGAAACACTATATTCCAATAAAATAGAAGATAGTGAAGATATCGATGAATTTTTTAAGTCATAAGATCTGCCCAGATTGAGTCAGGAAGACACACGCAATTTAAACAGACCAATAACAAAGGAAGAAATGAAAGAAGCCATCAAAAACTACCAACCAAAAGAAGCCATGGACCGGATGGGTATACAGCGGAGTTCTACAAAACCTTTAAAGAAGAATTAATACCAATATTTTTCAAGCTATTTCAAGAAAAACAAAAAGAAGGAGCTTTTCCAAATTTATTCTATGAGGATAAATCACCCTGATCCCGAAACCAGACAAAGACACTTCAAAGAAAGAAAACTACAGACCAATATCTCTAATGAACTTCGATGCAAAACTTGTCAATAAAATCCTGGCGAATCGAATACAAAAGCATATAAAAAAAATTGTGCACCATCATCAAGTAAGATTCATCCCTGGGATGCAAGGCTTGTTCAATATACAGAAATCAATAAATGCCATTCACCACATCAATAGACATAAAGACAAGAACCATATGATCATCTCAATAGATGCAGAAAAAACATTTGACAAAGTTCAGCATCACTTTATGTTCAAAACACTAGAAAAACTAGGGATAACAGGAACTTACCTCAACATTGTAAAAGCTATATATGCTAAACCTCAGGCTAGCATCATCCTAAATGTGGAAAAACTGAAGGCATTCCCTCTAAAATCTGGAACAAAACAGGGATGCCCTCTATCACCACTTCTATTCAATTTAGTTCTTGAAATACTAGCCAAAACAATTAGACAGACAAAAAAAATTAAAGGCATAAAAATAGGAAAAGAAGTATTCAAATTATCGCTATTTGCAGATGTCATGAAAATATATTTAACAGACCCCAAAGGGTCTACAATGAAACGGCTAGAGTTAATAAATGAATTCAGCAAAGTGGCAGAATATAAAATTAACACGCATAAATGAAAGGCATTCCTGTATGTCAGCAACACAACTTCTGAAATGGAAATGAGGAAAACCACTCCATTCACAATATCCTCAAATAAAATAAGATACTTGGGAATCAACCTAACAAAAGACGTGAAAGTTTTATATACTGAAAACTACAGAACCCTAAAGAGAGAGAGAGAAGAAGATCTTAGAAGATGGAAAAACAAAAGACCCAGAATAGCAAAAGCAACTCTAAACAGAAAATATGAATCTGGAGGTATAGTGATACCAGAGTTCAAACTGTACTAAAAGCAATAGTAACAAAAACAGCGTGGTACTGGTAACAAAATAGGCAGGTGGAACAATGGTACAGAATAGAGGACACAGAAACCAATCCTCAAAATTACAACTTTCTTATATTTGAAAAAGGGGCTAAAAGCATGCAATGGAAGTAGGATAGCATCTTCAAACAATGGGGTAGGGAAAATTGGGGAAAGGTGGGGCAAGGGAGAGAAGTGAACAACAGCAGATGAGGTAGAGAAAGAAGATGGGAGGGGATGGGAGGGGGTATAGTAGGGGATAGTAGGGGATAGGAAATGTAGCAGAATACAACAGTCACTAATATGACATTATGTAAAAATGTGAATGTGTAACCGATGTGATTCTGCAACTCGTATTTGGGGAAAATTTGGAGTTCATAACCCAATTGAGTCAAATGTATGAAAGATGATATAGGATGAGCTTTGTAATGTTTTGAACAACCAATAAAAAATAAATAAATAAAGGTTTAAAGTTGAGTGGGAAGAAATCAGCTAAAAAAGAGTTGAGATGCATTCATTTTGCTAAGCAGAAACTTTGTTTTGTGTACTTGTAACTATCACAAATTTATTTTACCAGAAAACTGGCTTTTAAAAATGCACATAATTGAGATTAAAGGATAATCCACTTACCTTCAAGAAAAACTCATAGCATTTCCTATATTTTTCATATTTTATTTTTTTGTGAATATTTTGACATGGTCCAGGTCTAGACTTAGGCTATTCTTCCAGAATACTACCTCATCTGACAAGTTGGTACAATGTGTTGGATTGTTCTTTTCATCTTTTGTTTAATAGTTTCTAGATGATAATGTGTATTTTTCCATATGTTTGTTTTTTTACATACATACCCAACTCTATCTTTGCATTTTCTGTTTTACTGGGGAAGAGACTCATCAAAAGCTCTTTATTATATGTATCAACAATCAAACATTTAGAGCATGCAATTATACATAATTTTGCATGAAAATATTTTTGTACCATTTTTATAAAGATTTAGAATTATTAATACTGTCCCTACTGTAATTAGTAACTCCTTACAAAAAGAATTAATCAATTGACTTTATATCAATTATGAATATGAAAATTACTAAAATAAGTATTTGGCAATTAATATGCAATTGATAGAAAGTGAAATCACAAGAAAGCCATTTAAAATGTCAGTGCATATGGTCCTTAAATAATAGGTTGTTCAAAAAAAAATTCTCTAATTCAAAAGAGTTAATATGCCATATTACAGCTAAATGTGATATAAAAACCTTAAATTATCAGTATTGATAAATAAGAATGATACCTGTTTACTTAAATATGTTTATTTGATTTTCACTGTAAGATGTTAATTCTGGAAGACTTGAGAATTAAGAAAGACTTGGTCTATATTATTTCTAACAGGCTAATCAAAGTACTTTTAAATATATATGTATATATATATATATATATATATATATATATATATATATATATATATGTAACACATATGCATGAATATAGATACATATGCATAATAAATGTATTGTAATATATTTATCAGGTGGTTATAATTTTTAAATTTTCTCAAGAAAAGAATGACTATAAAAAACAGTTTTAAATGTAAATTTCATAGCATAGTACTGTTTGTAATGCTATGAGAGAAAAATACTTATGGAGGGAAAATGAAAAAGGAAGAGAGAGAAGGGGGAAAATGAGGAAGAAAGTGAGTAAAGAAGAGGGAGAGGAGTGTTTGATGAAAAGATAAAAGTGGAGGGCCTGGGTTTGTGACTCAGTGTTAACATGCTTGTCTAGCATGTGTGAGGCAGTGGGTTATATTCTTATTCTCAGCACCACATACGAATAAATAAAATGAAGGTCTATCAACAACTGAAAAAATAAAAAAAGGAGAAATATTACCAAAATTCCAAGATTTTATGAATGTTAAATACAAAAAATTATGTTGCATAGCCTTATGTAAATTCTAGACTCCCCAAAATAATCATTAAATGCTAGATTATTAGTGTTATAACTAAAAATCCATTGCTCTTTCTTCTACATTCTGTGGCATGCTAGTGCTAAAATAAATTGTATTATAACACCAAAATAAAATTCTAATATTTATACAGTAACTGACCCAGTTTAACATCAATGCAAGAAGATTCCTATGTGATATAATGTGTATTTTGACGTTCATTTTTATTCAACACTGGTACATTACTATTTCTCCAGTTAATGCACATCATAGGATGTATATTTCATCCACAATTTAGCAAATATATACACATTTGTTTTGCTCTCAATCACTTTTGCTTCAGAACACATGTATTCCTCCATGTTTCTTGACTTCTCTTTTTGTGACACTTCTTTCCAAACACATTATTTTCGATTTCCATTATCACTTTTGAAGCCAAACTGACACACCCGTCATGATAAAACATAACACTAATATTACCATTAGATGTAAAACTGGTTTAAATGAATGATTGTACATCAATATAAGATTTCTTGTATACTTTCAGATATCAATTCAATCCATTATTCAAAGTGAAACCAGTTATATCATTTATTCACAGTATGGTCTATTCATGCATTGTCTATATATTGATAGACACATGGTACACCTCTGTGTACTCCCAACAATAATTTCTATATCTTCAAAATATTGCTCCCAGAAATGGTGGAAAAAATATGCATGTCAACTGATCTACATATACATTTTATCACAGTAATATTCTGGACACAAAATGCAAAGGTCACACTTATGACTGTCCCAAAGCCTAAATGGAAAGTGAACATGGATTACTAAAAACATCCATGTCCAGGTTGCCTAATGCTCTCAAATGTCAATCCTATTGGTGATTACATATGTGTTTCTTCCTAAGACTACATTTTCAATCTCACCCTGTTGAAACTGTCTAAACCTCTCACTCATTTTATAATTTGCCTGATTTCCTACTCTCTATTCACATCTGCTTTCCTACTTTTTTCCTAAGTTCATCATTGTGACTGACTCTTCACATGTGCTGACATTTATATTCAATCTCTACCAGAAACCCTATTGCTAAAGAACTTTTGGTCCATATTCTATACTCAATCTTCTTCGTAATCCTACCGACTATATTCCTAATCCTAGCAAAAATCCCTTTTTTAACTGGATGCTCTCTTCTACATTCAATCATCGAAGGTACAAGGATCTATGCCATTGCATATCAATTTATCTGAGACATATGTGCAGAACATAATTCAAAGCTAAGTATCCCACTCAAAGGCCAAATTCCCTTCTAGGATTCAAATCTTACCTAGATTTATATTTCAATACTTATATTTCACCTATATTTTCATGTAAATATCGCAGGTTTCCAATAACATTGTTCATCAAGCAGAATGATTCCTAACCCATATTGAACATGTTATTAATCCTAACCATACACTGTTCCTCAATCTAACTTTACAGAAGAGCAGAGACAGAGTTGGTATTACAATACAGGAATGTATGGATCTTCCACCTGCTGAGAACCTCAAAGGTCCATGTAGAAATAATCCCTGGAGAATGTGTAGGATGCTATGAACGACCTGAGAGGGCAAAAGTCATCTTCCATGGCAAAAAAACATGGTCAGGATAAAGGGTTGTGTCTTAATCAGAATCTCTCTTCTTAATGTAGAGAAGATGGACCAAACCAAGCCTCTGTGGAGAGCTGTTCCCCAGTACCTATGGTTGATATACCATTCTAACTTATGAAAATGTCAGAGGAAGTAGGTGCAGCCTCCATCTCATGGGACCCTTGGAAGCATCTGTTAGGACAAAGTGGTTGCCAAGGCTGTGACCTCATTCAGTTCCTGAAGGAAGTGACCTACCTCACTTTCTTGGTGATGGAATCTCTGAACTTGGGATCCAGGAAACCAGGCACACAGAGCCAGTCCCAGTACCAGTCCCAGTGGTCTCACTTGTTTGGATTTACCAAGGACAGAGTCAGTCTTTCTTGGTACCTACTGATGTGAGGATGGCCAAATGCCAGAAAAGCTCTGAAGAGGGGCCCTTCCTGAGAAAGCAGAAAGTGGCTCACCAATGGATCCTCACAACTTCACAGAGTTGGCCAAAGAAAACAGATCTGAGACAAGACAGGCCATTTTGGGGTAACATAGTATGGCCCACCATTCAGAGGACACACTGTATAGTCACAGACCTACTTGGGGAAAGGAGGTGCCTTTGTGGGTGTGGGTGTGAGTTTTTGGTTCTGTCTCATTTTCTGAGAATAGGTGGAAAAGGCGGGGTTTTTTTTGGTTTGGTGTGGACTCTTTATAGTAGGTCGTTTGACAAGGTGAGTGTTTCTTTATCTATGTATTCCACTGTGTCCATGGTTGAAGACATTAGAAAAGAGAATGCATCAAGGATGTGTCCTGTCTATTAGGAAGCTTCCCAGCATTCATCCTGCCCGATTAATTAATGGACTGTGGCTTGTCTTATAGATGTGCAACACCTACTAAATTCCTAAGTTCAGGTTTTCTTCCTAAATTCTGGCCACTCTCCAAAATAGTCTTATGGATTTGTGTCCAAGATATGTACCCCTCCAAGCTCTGTGACATGGCCATGTACTGGATAGCTGAAGGAAATGGGAGCATCTCAGAAAACACAGATATCAGTGTGACCAGTAATGTCTCAGTGGAAAAACCCTTCTTTTGGCCTTTTGCTTACCTATTGATCTGTTGACCTGAATGTCAGGAGGTCTTTGCCTCAGTCCACCCATTTGGGAAGACTGATGAAAACTGTTTTCAAATGGAAATGCATGTGCATCACCTGTCGCTCTTTGTTTAATTGCTTAGGATAAGGATGTGTCTGATTCAGCCTCTTGGCCCTGTGTGATGCTGTGGCTTAGATTCTCAGCACCTCATGGATCTAAAGAAAGATTCCATGTGTGTATCCAAAACAAAAATGGTAAAAAACCACGCTGACTTTAGGAAAATAAGTGGCAAGGGAGCTCTTTTGAACACTGTCTTGGGCTGCGCCCCTCATGGAAAACTCCAGCAAGAGGTTATGATTAGTGTCTATATGGAAGAGGATGAGGGCCTTGTGGGAGTGTTTTGGTTTTAATTGTGTTTATTTGTGTGGTGGTTGGAAGTGATGACTGGGTCCACCTGGGCTTGAACTCTGGTGTGATACCCTTAGAGACTGAGGTCTAGAACTGACGTCAGAGAAGTATTGCCATGAATTGTGTTGGGGTTTTAGGAGGCCATGCATGAGAGTCGCTCTTGGAAACTGAGATCTTGGACCAGGGTAGCTTTCCACAGAACACTGGGAATCACATGATTTCATTCTGAAAGACTTGGCAGCAATAGTTGAGAGTCAAAACTCACATGGACCTCATATTGTAGACCTCAATGGGCCTGGCTTCATGTGACTTTTTGGTCACTCTTTGGGAAGACTTTCCTCTGAGAGTTCTCCAGAACTTTCATTGAAATAAACTTCCTCAACATTTAATGGTTCCTGAATAAATTTAAACCCACAGTGCCTCCAACTTCATCCTTTAAAAATGGCTAGATAAGTACCATGACATTTTTTAAATTCCCATGACCAGATGGCACTGGAGTAACTTTGGATCTTATGCTGTTGATCATGAGTGTACAAGACAGTGCCTTGATTGACTTGGTTTCATGAGAATGGTGTAGAACAGAGATGCCAGTAATTTGGAGACTGCTGAGTTGGGGCCTAGAGCAGTGATGTGCAGGTGTGTGATAAAACATCTGTGTTGGGGCCATGTGGATCTGCCATTGGCTTCCAAATGGCTTGTGACTGACATGCTGCAGCCAGCAGACCCTTATATGTAAAGGCATCTTGTTATATGGAGATTTTTCAGGGCAATGTTCAGAATCAAGTTGCTATGGTCAAGGGGGCAAGCATGTGCGATAGAAGCCTGGTTGGTGCATTTATATGCAGACCCTGACACACCACATGTGACAGAAATCCCTCCAGCACTGTGCCCCAGTTGAAATCCTTGTATTTCAAGAAGCAAATACCAAACTCCAAGTGCAGCAGCAAGAAACACCACGAAAACTGGAGGATTACCAACTGGGTTCACAGTCCAAACAGGGAGACACTTAGCCCCAAGTTGCCACAGTTTACCTACAAAGAGAGAATTCAGAACTGCTGCCACATGTTCATTAGGAAAATAAGAAACAACATCCTCCAGGTCACATAGATGAAGACCCAGCTTTGATGGTCTCACTACAAAGAAAGCTAAAGCTTCTGACAACAACGTATATTTCAAGTGCCCAAACTCAGAGGCAGTTTCTCAAGAAGTCTTTAGGCAAGCAGAGCTCCATGTTTCTGGAGTGTTTACCCTTTCCCTTACTTTTGGAAACTCCTCTACCACCTTCAAGGTTGTGAACTCCTGAGCATTTTCCATTCCAGATATGTATTAACAGATTTTCTAATTCTTCTCCTCTAATTGTGTCTTACTTGGGGCGAAGGTAATGTCAAGGCATTTTTCTGGATGAGAGTGGAAAGATTTTTGTTTAGCATATGTTTGCATACATATTGGATTTCATTTTCCTATTTTCCATTTGAAATACTGAATCCCTGACACTAACCCATACTGTACTAGAATCTGACTACTAATCCTAATATGATGGAGAAAAAGAATCCTAACAGAAAAGAAATAGAAGCTGTTCAGAGAAGGCATGGTATATATTTGGACTTGCCTTTTGCAAGTAGGTGTTATAATTCTAGTCAATTTTTAATTGAAATAGTCCTCCATGTGTTTTTAAAGTTAACAAATATGTGAATTCCTGTCTCCCTTTCACTGTAGACTATTCAGCACATCTATTTTATATGCACATAAAGAATCCTACCTTTTATCACGTGTATATTTTTGTGCGGTAGCTGATTTGGCAGATACAAATTTTGAGAAGAGATCACTCCTCCTAGATGCTGTTGGAACTGAAAATTGAACCTATGGGTGAGCTTCCTAGGAGAACAACATTATACATAAATCCCTGTTAAGTAAATTGAATATTTTTAGATCTGTGAATGATGTATATTTCATGGCATATATGTTGCTACATTTTAAAATTTGTGTGTGTGTGTGTGTGTATACACACATACACACTCTCCAGATTTTTCAAAATATGAAATATATGTGTCTTATTTACACTCCCTAAATTCATTCATGTTCAAGTATGTGGATTTATAATCAACTTTTCACAAGATTATTTTCGGAAATATTCATCCACCTGAAATTCATATTTGTTTTCTATTACTGAAAACTAACTTCAGTGAATGGTGCATACGTATCCTGTTGATAGTCACAGCCGAAGGGGCCACAGCAAACTTCCAGGTGCCAGCAAACTTTCAGCTGCAGGCTGATGACTGGCTCACAGCGGCCTTAGCAACTTCTAGCTCATTGTCTCCTCTGTGGTGATGCTCATTGGAGATGCTCATTGAGATGTTTCCCCGCCTTTCAGACTTCCAGCTTATGATTGGCTCACAGCAGCCCCAGCAACATCTAGCTGATTGGCTCCTCTGCGGTGATGCTTATTGGGCTGTTTCCCTGCCCATTCAGACCATGGAGCTGCTCATTGGGGGACTTTTTTGGCTCTGCCCACGTGACCCAGCCAATCTGCCTCAAGAGCAGGAGGATTGTGAGAAGTGGATAGAGGCTTTTGTGGGAGGGAGAGGCTTTTGGGAAGCTGGTGTTGGGAGTTGGGGTTCTGAGGATTTTTCCTGAGAGGCTGTTTTGCTTGGCGTGTGTGGTTCTAAAAATAAAGTTAGTTTCTTTTGACAAGTGGATTCTGATTGTGCCCAGCCAGACAGCGGCATTTGGTGGCTCATATGGGGAGCGACTGAGGGTAACTGATAAGGTAAACTGCTCGCTCTTGAGGGCAGGGCGAGAGGATGGGTAGCCATTTTATGATTCCTATTTTGTTTTAAGTTGCCTGTCCCTGGAGATGAGTGAGATGGAAGAAAAACTGCTCACATCTGAGGAAAAACTATTTGTGTCTGAGGAACAGATAGGGAAAAAGGCTATAATAATTTTTTGTTGTTCCATTTTTATTTCGTTCTATCTCTTTTTTTGTTTGGTGTTATCTTGTTGGTTTGTATTATAGTAGAAATATGGGATCAAAAATTAGTAAAAAACAAACCAAAAAAGTGTTAAGTAAATTGTTAGAGGAAGGAGGCATCCCAGTAAAATCAAGAGCAGTCATGGCAATTGTTGATACAATACAAAAATGTAGACCATGGCTTTTTAAGGAGGAGTTGTTAAATATATCACAATGGAACCATCATGGTGCAGATTTAAAAAGAATAGAAAAGAAAAGCCCAGGGATTCTGCCAGTTGGCACATTGCCATTGTGGACATTCATATCTTGTTTGCTTAGTTCAAAGCCTTCAGTTCAGTCAATGGTAGAGGAAGAAGAAGACATATTGATTCAAGTAAAACAGAAGGTGTCTCAAGTTAGTCAGACAGAAGAAAAAATTCAAGTAAAAGAGAAGGTCTCTCGAGCTAGTCAGATAGAGGAAACTATTCAAGTAAAAGAGAACGTCTCTCGAACTAGTCAGACAGAGGAAAAAATTCAAGTAAAAGAGAAGGCCTCTAAAGCTAGTTAGACAGAGAAAGAAAGTGTAAAACAGTAAAAAACATCAGGGGAAATTTACAACAGGAGACTGCTACTAACACCTTTCTATCACCAGATGACATAAGTGTCCAACTAACAAGGCCACTTTCTTATGCTGGGAGGCCCCCAACTCCCGCAGTTGATAGTTAGGATCCTGAGACAAGATCTCAAATATTAACATGCCCTGTATTTGAGGGAGGAGGGCAGCGTGTTTACCATGCTTTAAATTTCAAAACAGTGAAGCAGCTAAAAGAGGCTGTAACAACCTATCGTCCTCAAGCACCCTTCAATGTAATCATGGTCGAATCCATTAACAACTTGAACATGAAGCCAGTGGATTGGGCTAATATGTGTAATGTTGTGCTAAATGGAGGACAATGCATGTTATGGAAGGTTGCCAATGAGGAATGTTGAAAGGAGACAGCTAGGCGAAATGCAGGAGCTGGTTATCCTCAGAGAAATCTAGATATGTTGTTAGGAAAGGGACCTTATGAAGATCAGCCGCAGCAAATTGCATATGATCATGGTGTATGTGCAGAAATTGGTGTAGATGCAATTAAGGCATGGAAGACTTTACAAGAACATGGAGGTTTACAAGGTCAATTATCTAAGGTAATACAAGGAGCTAATGAACCTTATGCTGAATTTGTAGATAGGCTTATTCAAAGAGCTACCAGAGTTTTTGGGAATACAGAACAAGCAATGCCATTACTAAAACAACTGGCTTATGAGCAAGCGAATCGTTGTTGCAGAGATATCATTAGACCATGGAAAAATGAAGATTTAAACACATTGATTTAATTATGTAGAGACATTAATGAACAAGAGCAAGTCATGGCAGCTGCAGTAAAACAGGCTTTAGTTGCCAGATACATTAATGAACAAGAGCAAGTCATGGCAGCTACAGTAAAACAGGCTTTAGATGCCAGACCAAGAACATGCTACCAATGTGAAGAAACAGGACATTTTAAAAGGAATTGGCCCATAGAAGGAGGGTTTAACAATATTAGTTATCAAAGGAGTAGAATACCAGGTATTTGGCCACAATGCCATAGAGGGAGACATTGGGCTAATGAGTGCTGTTCTCAAACCACCATAGAGGGTACTCAATTATCAAAAAATGAACAAGGACCAGGTGTTTATCCACGATATCATGGAGAAAGGCATTGGGCTCAATTGCCAAATAAATGGACAGGGGGTTCCAATGCTCCGGGGCCCCAAACCACAAATATACAGAGCACTGGAGGAACCCAGCAACCCCAACAGGGTTGTGCCCAGGACACATTGTCCATCAGATCCCTCATCAGACAAACCAGAGGGAGCACAGTGTTGGACATCTGTGCCTCTGCCAGATCAGTACTAACTCCAGAGATGGGAGTTCAAATCATTCCCACAGGGGTAAAAGGACCTCTTCCCAAAGGAACCATGGGCTTATTATTGGGATGCAGCTCTTCTACTCTAAAAGAACTTATGATAAGTCCTGGGGTGATTGATCCCAATTATGAAGGTGAAATAAAAATTATAGCCAGTTCTCCAAAGGACATATCAGTAATTTCACAAGGAGATAGAATAGCACAGTTACTAATAATACCCAGCCTATATGATAAATTTTCCAGTCGTACTGTAGAAAGATGTTCCAAGAGATTAGGCTCCACAGGTGTAGATTTGGCTATGCTTTCTTTAAATTTAGATTCTCGCCCCATGCTAAAACTAAATATTCAAGGGCATGAATTGAATGGGCTACTGGATACAGGTGCAGACATTAGCATCATCTCTCGTCAAGAATGGCAAAAACATTGGCCATTACAACAAGCCACTCAAACGCTTCGAGGCCTATAAGTGGCGACTAATCCCCATAGAAGTAAAATGGTATTAGATAGGAATGATCCTAAAGGATGTGAAGGAACTATACAGCCATATGAATTGGATCATCTTCCCATAAATTTATGGGGACGAGATGTCCTAGATCAATTAGGTTTGACATTAACAAATAACATCAACCAAAATGCAGCCACTATTATGACTAGACAAGGTTTTAGGAAAGAAAAAAGATTAGAAAAACAAGAATAAGTCATAGCAGCACCAATACAAATAGATCAAGGAACAGAGAGACATGGGTTGGATTTTCAGAAAGGGCCACTGAGACAATAAAAATTACCTGAAAATCAGAAAGACAGTATGGGTTCCTCAGTGGCCCCTGACTGAAGAAAAGATACAAGCAGTCCATGACCTGGTAAAACAACAATTAGCAGAAGGACATATACAACCGACTGTATATCCCCAAAATACTCCCATTTATGTCATCAAAAAGAAATCTGGTAAATGGAGACTATTGCAAGATTTTAGAGCCATTAATAATGAGATGGTTATTATGGGACCTGCTCAATCAGGGATTGTCTGCTTTGCCAATAACCTGGTATGTTTTAGTTATAGATATTAAATATTGTTTTTTTTTCAATTATAATTCATCCTAAGGATAGTCCAGGTTTTGCTTTTACTATCCCTGCACTGAATCATGAAGGTCCTGATCAGAGATATGAATAGAAAGTACTCCCTCAAGGGATGGCTAACAGCCCAACTATGTGTCATATTTATGTTAACAAAGTAATCCAGCCACTTAGAAATCAAAATTCTGAACACAAATATTTCACTATATGGATGATGTATTATTAGCACACAAAGCTAAAAACACATTGCTAGAAAGTTATGCCACACTTACAAACTTATTAAAAATTATAATGTAGAGATAGCAATAGATAAAGTACAATTAAATTTTCCAATTAATTATTTAGGAGTTCTGTTATCCTCAACCATGGTCAGTCCACCAAAAATTCAAATACGAGTAGATCAACTCAAATCACATAACGACTTTCAAAAGTTATTAGGAGACATTAATTGGATAAGGCCTTATCTAGGTATACCAACAGGAGAGTTGGGACCTTTATTTGATATCCTAAAAGGTCTATCAGATAAAAATTCACCCCGCATGTTAACACCTGAAGCAATAAAGGCATTAAAAATCAATGAAACATATATGGAAAATATGCATTTGGATAGAATTGATATAAGTTTGCCTTTATTATTTATTGTACTACCAACAAAAAATATTCCTACAGGAGTATTTTGGCAAGAAGGTCCATTATTATGGATACATTTATCTTATTCTCCTTACACTATTCTTACTAGGTATCCTGAGGCTTTAGGATAATTAATACTCAAAGGAATTAAAGCAGCAAAGGGAGTGTTTGGAATTTCTTCCAATAAAATTTTTACTCCATGTACTCTGAATCAAATTGATGAGTTAGCTAATGAGTTAAATACTTGGGCAATAATCATGGTCCAATCTAATGTTTCATTTGATAACCACTTACCATCTAACCCTTTATTGTCTTTTTGGTCATCGCATCCTGTAATTTTTCCAAAATTGAGAAGAAAAACACTTATCATGAATGCTTCAAATATATTCACTGATGTATCAAATAATGGTACAGCAGCAATAGTTATACCTGATAAAACTTATAAATTTTTAGTACCCAAACAATCAGCTCAAAAGGTAGAGCTTAATGCAGTATTACAAGCTTTTGAGATATTTAAATATTCTGTATTTAATTTATTTTCCGATAGTCAGTATATAGTTAATGCTATAGTATCCCTTAAAGTTGCTGGTAAGATTTCTCCTTTCTCTACTGTTTTCTCTTTACTTTCCAATATAAAAACTCTAATCTGGGACAGAAAAGATCTATTCTTTATAAGACATATCAGGGCACATCCAAAAAAAAGATGATTTGACTCAAGGCCTTATCAGCTGATATCCAAAATTCCAGTTTGACTATCCTTACATCTGAGATAGAACCAGGATGCTTTTTTCATTATCTATTTTATTATTGCCCTTTCCCACATTCTATTTTGTTTTTTGAGCTCATACAGACCTAGTTTAATGTTTTGCTGATCAGTTCTATTTTTTGACAAAAGAGTTTTTGAACATTGCAATGGAGATTTCACGTGTAAAAAGTTATAAGGCCTTTACTATTAGGTTATGTGTTGTATGTATTATATTATGTGTGCACACTTGTGTTTTGTGTTATATGTTTGAATGTTCGTATGTCCATATATGATATATGATGAGCGCTCATAAAAAAAATGGATCCAAATATTTTTTTATTCACATTATTTAAATGGTTTAATTTAAATTGGGTAAAGAGCTGTTGAGGTTTGTTTTAAAATTTGAAAAAAAGGAGGTTAACAGATCTGTTTCCTTTCTTTCACCTTTCCTTTTCATTATATTTAATAATTATCTTCAAGACAATGTAAATAGTTAAGAAAATTGTTTTCTTTCAGTGCCTTCTGGAATGTTACATAATTTTTCTTTAGCCATTATTGCCAGAATTCCTATCTTCATCCCAGTGCTGGTGAAATCAAAGATAAAACCAATCTACAGCTTCTGCAATAGCCATCACTGAAATGCTTGCAGAACTTGCCTAGACACATTGAGAACTCTCCTGTATGCATTGTAAACTACCTGTTTGTGCAGCGACTTGTGGTAGTGTTCGGGTATATTTGCTGATGATGTCATCGGTGGTACAATTTTTCCAAAAGGAGCCGTCAATTGGCTTGGTGTATCTTCCTCTCTTCTGTGTGTCATTATCGTCCAGCTAATGTTTGGGGGCCATTAGAGGTGAGGCAAAGAACCTCACCACCACCCGGTGGTACAAAGACCTCTCCACAGGTGTTGCTGTAAACTGGACCGGTAGTCAGTGATGGGTAAGATCCAATTGCAATGGTACCAACTTAACGGGTAAGGACCATATGTACTATTGGAAAACCTAAGGCAGGCACTGTCCCTAAGCCACATGTGTGTTGTTTAAACAGAAAGGGGGAGATGTTGAGAGCCACATCCGAAGGGGCCCCAGCAAAATTCCAGAAGCCAGCAAACTTCCAGCTGCTGGCTGATGATTGGCTCACAGCAACATCTAGCTGATTGGCTCCTCTGCGGTGATGCTCATTGGGCTGTTTCCCTGCCCTTTCAGACCACGGAGTTGCTCATTAGGGGACTTATTTGACTTTGCCCACATGACCTAGCCAATCGGCCTCAAGAGCAGGAGAATTGTGGGAGGTGGAGAGAGGCTTGTGTGGGAGGAAGAGGCTTTTGGGAAGCCAGTGGTGGCATTTGGGGCTCTGAGGGTTTTTCCTGAGAGGCTGTTTTGTTTGGCGTGTGTGGTTTTAAAAATAAAGTTAGTTTCTTTTGACAAGTGGCTCCTGATTGTGCCCAGCAAGACTGCGGCATTATCCTAATATTTCTACAGTAACTGCCCCAGTTTAACAGTAATGCAAGTAGACTCTTATGGGACATGATTTGTATTTTGATGTTCATTTTTATTCAACACTGGTACATTACTATTTCTTCAGTTTATGCACATCAGAGGGTATATATTTCTTGCACAAGTTGGCAAATTTATAGGCATTTGTTTCACTTTCAATCACTTCCTGCTTCAGAACACATGCATTACTCCAGGTTTCTTAACTGGTCTATTCGTGAGACTTCTTTCCAAACATATTATTTCCGATTTTCTTTATAATTGTTTAAGCAAAACTCACACACCCTTCATGATAAACCATAACTATCATTTCACAATTAGATGTATAACTGTTTGGAATGAATGATTGTATATCAATATAAGATTTCTTATATATTTTCTGATATCAATTCAATCCATGATTTAAAGTGGAACCAGTTATATTATTTATTCACAGTATGGTCTATTCATGCATTATCTATATTCATAGACACAGGGTACACCTCTTTGTACCCCCAATACTAATTTATACGTTTTCAAAATATTGCTCCCAGTAATAGAGGAAGAAATACTCATGTCACCTGATCTAAATATGCATGTTATCACAGTAATATTCTGGACGCAAAATGCAAAATTCACACGTGTGATTGTACCAAAGCCTAAATGGACACTGAACATGGATTACTAAAAACATCCATGTCCAGCTTGCATAACGCTCTCAAATGTCAATCCTATCGGTGACTACATATTTGTTTCTTCCTAATATATTCAACCTCAAAACTGTTGAAAATGTCTAATACTATCACTCACCCTGTACTTTGCCTGTTTTCCTAATGTCTCTATTGATATCGGCTTTCCTACATATTTTCCCCAGTTCATCATTGTGACTGACCCTTCACATGTGCTGACATTGATATTCACTCTCTAACCAAAACCCAATTGCTAAAGAACTTTTGGTACAAATACTAAATTCACCCTTGTTCCAAAATCTACCGACTATCTTCCTGATCCTATTGATTATCCCTGTTTGAGTGGATGTTCTCCTCTACATTCAATCATCCAAGGTACAAGTCCTATGGCATTGTATATCGACTTATCTGAGACATGTGTGCAGAACGTAATTTAAAGCTATGTATCGCAATCAATTGCCCAATGCACTTCTGAGCTTCAAATCTCACCTAGATTTCTGTTTACATACTTATATTTCACCTCTGTATTCCTATAAATATTGCAGGTTCCCAATACCATTATTCATCCCACAGAATGATTCCTAAACCAAATCGATCCTGTTATTATCCCTAACCATACACTGTTGCCTCAATCTAACATTACAAAAGAGCAGGGACAGAGTTCATCTTACAATACAGGAATGTAGGGGATCTTACACCTGCTGAGAACCTCAAATTTTTATGCAGAAATGATCCCTGGAGAAGATGTAGGCAGCTATGAAGGACCTGAGAGAGCAAAAGCCATCTTCCATGGCAAACACCTTGTGATAACGAAGGGATGTGTATGAATCAGCCTCTCTTTTCTTAATGTAGAGAAGATGGACCAAACCAGACCTGCGTGGAGAGGTGTTCCCGGGTGGCCATTGTTGATATACCATTCAAACTTGTCAAAGTGTCACAGGAAGTAGGGGCAGCCTCCATCTCATGAGACCCATGAAAGCAACTGTTAGGACAAAGTGGTTGCCAAGGCAGTGATCTCATTCAGTTCCTGAAGGAGGTGACCTACCTAACTTCGTTGGTGATGTAACTCTCTGAAATTGGGATCCAAGAAGCCAGGCACCCAGAGCCAGTCCCAGTCCCAGTCCCAGTGGTCGAACTTGTTTGGATTTACCAAGGACAGAGTCAGTCTTTCTTGGTACCTAATGATATGAGGATGGCCAAATGTCAGTAGAGCTCAGAAAAGGGGCCTTTCCCTAGATAGCAGGTATTGGCTCAATGCTGCCTGCTGACAACTTCGTAGAGTGGGCCAAGAAGAACAGATCTGAGACAGGCCAGGCCATTTTGGGGCAACATAGTATGGCCCACCAGTCAGAGGACACTCCAGATAGTCACAGACCTACTTGGGGGAAGGAGGTGCTTTTGTGGATGTGGATGTGAGTTTGTGGTTTTGTCTCATGTTCTGAAAATAGGTAGGAATGGTGGTTTGTATGGTTTGGAGTTGACTGTTTCTAGGAAGTCGTTTGGCAAGGCGAGTGTTTCTATGTCTGTGTATCCACTGTGTTCGTGGTTGTAGTCTTTAGAAAAGAGAATGCATCAATGGAGGTTTCCTGTCTAGTTGGAAGCTTCCCAGCATTCATCCTGCCCACTTTATAAATGGACTGTGGCTTGCCTTATGGATGGGCAACACCTACTATCTTCCTAAGGTCCTCTACACATCTTGATTTCTGGCCTCTCTCCAGAATAGGCTCATGGTTTTGTGGCCAAGATATGTACCACCTCCAAAATCTGTTACATGGCCATGTAATGGATAGCTGAAGGGAATGGGAACATCTCAGAAAACTCAGATATCAGTGTAACCAGTAAAGTCTCAGTTTAAAAACCTTGCTTTGGCCCATTTGCTTACCTATGGTTATGTTGCCCTGAATGTCAGGAAGGTATTTGCCTCAGGCCACCCCTTTCTGAAGCCTGAAGAAAACATTTTTCAAATGGAAATGAATGGGCATCACCTGTGGATCTTTGCTTAATTGCTTTGGAAAGAGATGTGTCTGAATCAGCCTCTTGGCCCTGTGTGAGGTTGGGGCTTTGATTCTCAGAAGGTGATAGATCTAAAGAAAGATCCCATGTGTGCTTGGGTGTTCTATTGCCTCCAACTCACATAAAGGATTTATACCCGACAATCAGTAGGATTAAATTGGAGAATCAGAACAGTATTAACGGCAGGCCTATTTGATCACTCCTGGTTCACAGGAAGGGTGTCTATGTCACCCTGACTTTAGGCAAATGAGGGGCAAGGGAGTTTATTTTGGAAACTGTCTTGGGCTTCGCCCCTCATAGAAAATTCCATTCAGAGGTTACGATGAGTGTCTATATGGAAGATGATGAGGGCCATGTGGCAGTGTTTTGGTTTTAATTGTGGTCATTTGTGTGCTGGTTGGAAGAGATGACTGGGTACACCTGGACCTGAACTCTGGTGTGATTCCCCTTAGAGACTGAGTTCTGGAACTGACTTCAGGGAAGTATTGCCATTAATTTTGGTGGGATTTTAGGAGGCCACACATGAGAGTCGCCCTTGGAAACTGAGATCTAGTCTCAGGGTGTCTTTCCACAGTGCACTGGGAATCTCCACCAGGATATAAGACGATTTTATTCTGAAAGACTTGGCAACCATAGTAAAGAGTCAAAACACATATTGAACTCACATTGAGTAGACATCAATGGGTCAGGCTTCATGTGACATTTTGGCCACTCGTTGGGAAGCGTTGCCTTTTAGAGTTCTCCAGAGCTTTCATCCTCACCATTTAATGGTTCCTGAATGAATTGAAAAACCAGTGCATCCAACTTGATACTTGAAAAATGGCTAGATAAATACCATGAAATTTTTGAAATTCCCATGACCAGGTGGCACTGGAGAACCTTTGGATGTCCTGTTGCTGATCATGAGTGTACCAGACAGTGCCTTGAATCACTGGGTTTCATGAAAATGGTGTAGAACAGAGATGCCAGTAAGTTGGAATTTGCTGAGTAGTGGGCCTAGAACAGTGGTGGGCAGGTGTGTGATTAAACATCTGTGTTGGTGTCATTGGCTTCCAAATGGCTTTTGACTGACATGGTGCAGCCAGCAGACCCTTTCATGTAAAGGCATCTTGTTATATGGAGAGGTTTCAGGGCAATGTTCAGAATCAAGTTGCTAGGGACAAGGGGGAAGTCTATGTTGGATATAAGACTGGTTGGTGCATTCTCCTGGCAGACCCTGACCCACCACACATGACAGAACTCCCTCCAGCACTGTGTCCCAGTTGAACTACTTGTATTTCGTGAAGCAAACACCAAACTCCCATTGCAGCAGCTAGAAAGACCATAAAAAATGGAGGATGACCACATGGCTTCAGAGTCCACACAGGAAGACACTTAGCCCCCATTGGCCACAGTTTACATACAAAGAGAGAATTCTGCACTACTGCCTCATGTTCATTAAAGAATAAGAAAACATGTGCTCCAGGTTACATAGATGCAGACCCAGCTTTGATGGTCTCACTGCAAAGGAAGCTAAAGCTCCTGACTACAACATATATTTCCAGTGCCCAAACTCAGAGGCAGTTTCTCATAAGTCTTCCGGTCAGCAGAGCACCATGTTTGTGAAGTGTTTACCCTGTCCCTTACTTTTGGAAACTCTTCTACCACCCCCAAAGTTTTGAACTCCTGAGCATATTCCATTCCAGATAAGTATTCATAGATTTTCTAACTCTTCTCCTCTAATTGTGTCTAACTTGGGGCGAAGGTAATGTCAAGGCATTGTTCTTGATTAGAGTGGGATGATTATTTTAGCACATATTTGCATAAACATTGGATTCATTTTCCTAATTTTCATTCGAAATACTGAATCACTCCCACTAACCCATACCCTACTAGACTCTATATTCTGACTCCTAATCCTAATATAATGGAGAAAAATAACCCAAAATGAATAGACATACAAGTATTTCAGAGGAGGCATGGTGTATAATTGGACTTGCCTTTTGCATTATGTAGAATTGGAGTTATAAATCTAGTCAATTTTTTGTTGAAATAGTTCTCCATGTGTTTTTTTAACTTTTGTTGTTTGTTGTTCAAAACATTATATAGTTCTTGATATATCATATTTCACACTTTGATTCAAGTGAGTTATGAACTCCCATTTTTATCCAGTATATAGTTTGCAAAATCATATCAGTTACGCATCCATTGATTTACATATTGCCATACTAGTGTCTGTTGTATTTTGCTGCCTTTCCTATCCTCTACTATGCCCCCTCCCCTCCCCTCCCCTCCCATCTTCTCTCTCTACCCCCTATACTGTAATTTATTTTTCCCCCTTGTATTTTTCCCTTTCCCCTTACTTCCTCTTGTCCATAATTTTGTATAACCCTGAGGGTTTTCTTCCATTTCCATGTAATTTCCCTTCTCTCTCCCTTTCCCTCCTACCTCTCATCCCAGTTTAATGTTAATCTTCTTCTCATGCTCTTTATCCCTACTCTGTTCTTAGTTACTCTCCTTATATCAAAGAAGACATTTGGCATTTGATTTTTAGGGATTGGCTTCCTTCACTTAGCATAATCTGCTCTAAAGCCATTCATTTCCCTGCAAATTCTATGATTTTTTCATTTTTTAATGCTGAGTTAAACTCCATTGTGGCCTCTGGCGTGCGCCCAGGTTTCCGTTCCTGTCTTCCTGTTTGTTAATTTCTGGCCTATTTATTGTTGTCACCAGGACCTTAGTCAATGCCTTAGTCTGTCTTTTGCATCTCTAATCTTCCCTTTGCTCCCTTTCTTTCTCTTTGTTTCTCTCATATATTATACTTTCTCGGCTTCTCTGACTAAATCTCCCAAAGTCATATCTTGTGATCCCTCTAAGAGTTGTAACTTTCTTTTAATATCCAGGGCAGCTTGCCCAATGAAGGCCATCATGACAGATGCCTTTTGATCCTCTGCCTGAGGATCAATAGGGGCTCGAGCCTTTGACTGAGGGGGAAACCTGTCCTCAGGGAAGACTTAAAAAAGTGGAGCTTGCGATTGCCTCAGCAGACACCACCGAAAGACAGATCCAGGAGGAGAGTGGGGATGACACATGGTGAGTGACCCACCATGGGACAAGCAGTTTCGTCACATGATTTGTTTTTGTCAGGCCTCAAGGAGGCCCTCAAGACATAGGGGGCACATGTTAAGAAAAAGGACTTAAAATTATTCTTTTCATACATAGGAGAATTGTGTCCATGGTTTCCCCCTGAAGGGTCCATTGATGGTAGAAAATGGCTTAGAGTAAGAGACTGTTTAAACCATTTTTTTTGTTGTTGTTGAAGAAAAAGTCCTAGAACAAAGGTATATTAGACCTTTTGTAGACATTAATATTTTATAAGATTTTTAAACACCTAGAAAAATTTGTAAGTTTAAATTTAAAGACATTTATATTTATCTGTTTATCCAATTTAAATTGAACCATTTAAATCACGTGAATTAAAGATCTTTGGATCCACTTTGAAATAGTAAGCTTGCCTTAATTTGATTTTAATTGGAGTCAGTGGTCTTTTCTTGCATCCTGGTGTAATATTTTGTAGTTTCCCATCGAGATGACCCTGCCCCAATAGATCACAAGACCAGACTACTGGAAATTCTGAAGCTGGCCTTCCCTCCAGGGCTCCGGCATGGAGAGGCAATTTCCAAGGCCTTGGTGTGAGATTTTGGTCCAGGGAGCACTGCAGTGAACCACCGCCCTAAAACTATTAGCAAGCACATGGTGGAGGAGGCCTCCATAGGTAAGTGGCGCCTATATAACATCTGATATCCGGTTAAGGGAGATCTCTTCTGATGACAGAGTGGTGTCCTGGGGAGACACACATATACTCCTGTCTGGTACAGTAACGAGAATCATTCTGTCCTCTGTTATGTTCTGTAGGGAATTTCTCTGAAAGCATAGAGAGGTGCCAATGGGCACGCAGGAGCTCCTATCCCAGAGCTTTAGCAAGACGTTACATAGTTCCTCTGTTTTTCTGTTTCTGCGCTGGTTTTCTGTTTTTTTTGTGTGTTTTGTTCTGTGTTTCATATGTTTTTTTTTTTTTTGGTTTGTTTCAGTGTGTTTTGTTGTGTGATTTCTGTGGTAAAACTTAACTGAAAATGGGTAATAAAGCAAGTAAACTGACACCCATTTGGACTGTGTTTTAAAGAACTGTGATGAACTTTAATACCCTTTGTTAAGCAGGATGAGAGAAACCCCTAGCTGGCTGCCTGGAGCACACCCACTGCAGAGGGCAATGCCTGCTGGGGACGTAAGAACTGAGTATCTCCCAGGTTAACACGTGAAACTCCTTAAAACCCCTTGTCCCTTCAGATCGATAGAATCACAACCATTGGGCAGAGACCCCTGTTTTTCTCCTTTGTTAGCAAAGCAGTAAATCTCCCTTTTTCTTTTTCTCAAACCCTGTCCTCATTATTAAATTGGTATTAATTGGCTTCAAAATCAGGAACCAAACTTTAAGTTACAATTTTTGGTACCCCCCACACCCCGGAACTCTTTGAGAGCTGACTACTGAAATGTTAGGAGACGGAGCGTGCTTGGGGTGGAACCGAACAAGAGGAGCTAATCCTGTAAGTGAAAGGAGGGACTGAGGGACTTCCAGCAGCTGCCCAAGCCCTGTTGCTTCAGAGAATTACCTTCTTCCTTCCCTGCACTGTAAGGATTTTGCCATCTCTGTTTTCTTAAAAAAGAGAAAAAGAAAACGGGGACACTAAATACAGTAAAGTCACCATGGAGACCCTTGATTTTACATTTCAGGTTGTCCCTCTGTGAAAACATCTGGTTCCCTTGTGGGAAAATCTATGGTGCCACTGGTGTAGGAGATTTTTCTCTTATCTGCTCTGGTTTAAAGGCTTCTGTCTGTAAGCCATAGTCTGGAGCTCCTTTCAGTCTGTCTTGTGTCTTTGTTTCTGGCCCTTTAAGACATGTGCAATAATGTGTTGATATTATAAATCATTTCTTGGGAATGATCTTAGCTGAATGTGTATCTAAATGATGATGTTTTATTGTAACAATCTGGCATCTGAATGGGTTTTTGAAGCATTGCACAATCTTGCAGTTAAAAGTCGGGTTTAGGAAATTGTTTAGTTTATGATTTCAGATAATTCATGCCAGAGAACTTAAATACTTAGGATGGAAAACTAGAGAACTCTACTTCCAAGTTGGCAAGTAACTTCCCAATCATTCAGGCTTTTTTTTCACCAATTTTTAATTGGGTAGCCTGGGAAAATGTCACTGTGTCTACCAGTGCATTAATTTGGACAAGGATAGTAAATCATAGTATGGTATCTGTTGACAAAACAAGATATAAAGATGTAAAATTTTGTAAACTGTGTCTTAAACTTGTATCATAAAATTTTGTGAATTTTGTCTTAAAATTGTATTATAATTTTCAACATCTGAACCTGAAAATTATGGTTGAAATGCCTTAGGCCTGAGGTGTCTGCTCAGAATAGCAGCTTTTTCCTGCTCCTTCCAGACCTCAGCCAGGACTTATGTTGAATGGCAAATGAAAGAGGCCTGCAAGCTCAGTAGGAGAGTGATCTGAGGCCTAAAAAAAATTAAATTGTATGGTATTTACTAATTAATGGCCTGTCAATTTTTCTAGGACTCTTATTTTTTCCTTAGATTCTTTATTTTTTTTTGAGCTCATGATTTTGATCCTAAAGACCTAGGATGATGTTTTTCTGACCAGTTCTATCTTTGACTAACTGTGTAGTTTTTGAAACATTGCAATGGATATTTCACCTGGAAAAGCTACAAGGCCTTTACTATTATTATGTGTGCACAATTTTGTTATGTGTTGTATGTCTATATATTCATATGTCCGTATATCATATATATGATACACAAATTAACATTTATAAAGAGCACTCATTAAAACAAAAATGCTCATAAAAACAAATTTTAAAAAGTGGATCCAAAGATCTTTAATTCAAGTGATTTAAATAGTTGAATTTAAATTGGATAAAGAGATAAAAATAAATGTCTTTAAATTTAAGCTTACAAGTTTTTCTAGGTGTTCAAAAATCTAATAAAATATTAATGTCTACAAATGTTCTAATATGCCTTGGTTCTAAGACTTTTCCTTCAACAAAAAAATGGTTTACACTGTTCAATATATTTGTCTAATATATTGATAAATAAGTAAAGTAAATTTGATATGGGATTACTCATTCATGAGTACTTTTGTTAGATATCTGATTGATTTACTAAGGTCTGTATAAGTTTGTACTAATGTCTGTATAAGATTGTAATAATCAGTCATGTGTTAAAGAGACAAAAAATTCTTAAAACATAAGTTTACCCATAACATTGTGTTTATTAAGTTTTATTTTTTCTAGAGCAAGCAACCATAAAAATTAAACAACTGATTAAATAAGAACTGTTATTTTAGAGCACTGTACTGCCATTTATTTAAAAGCTAAACTTGGTTAATGTAGAAACTTCAATGTAATTGTGATGCTATTAATGTGCTCATATCTTTCAGGTATACGAATCTGTAAGGTAGAAACTTTAAAAGAGCATTATTTCAAGCTGGTGTTCTGAAGTTGTATGGTAAAAAAATATATTGGGCATTCATTTACTTCTTATCAATAAGATATGTAAAGTTGTATGTTACTTTTTACATTGGGGAACAATTTAAATGTATTTTTATGTTAATGAGAGTCTAATCTATATAAAGTTTAAAAACTTTCAGCCTTTCTTAAATTCATGTTTTAAATGTGATATCATATGGTGTTAACTAATGTTCATGTGACCTCAAATAATATATGTAATCTTTGTAAAATGATATTTAAAAAAACAAAGATCATCTTTAGAAGTAAAACACTTAAGTTTTATAAAGAGCCCTGCCTTACCTGAGATAAGGCTCTGTGTCCCATCTTACTATATGTGAGAATGACTACGAAAGCAGTAGGTCAGATATTATTTCATTTAAAGTTATGTTCAAAAGTTGTTTTTTTTTTCTGTCAAGATTTCTAGGATCTCAAACAGGGGATATAATGTATAACTCAGCTTAAAACTTCAGGGTAGCTATTACACGAACTAAGTATTTTTACTCTTGTTAAAAAATTTTATTTTGTAATTTCCTTATAAGTGATCTAAAGATTCCTTGTTAGTGTTTTACAGAAGTGTTGCTTTAAGAACACAACATGGGTTAATTTAAGATAATAAGTCATCACCTACAAGACAGACAGAATAATACAGATCCCAGTTAATAAAAAAGATAAATAATTATAAAGTTATAGACATTAAAGCCCAGTACTCTTAATATAAGGCTGTTAAAATTTATTTGCTGGATGATTAAGATTAGGATTTATATTAAAGTTACATGAAAAGGGACAAGAAAACCAATATTTGGCTCTTGCCCTCTGAGTCAGTCTGAATCCAGGGAACAAGGGACTTCTCAAAGACCTTTGCAACTCTGGGCCTCATATCTTCCCAATTAGGGAGATTAATGAGACCCCTGGAGAACAGAAAGCCAATCAGTGCATTTGCTAAGAAGAGGAGAGTCATCAGAGAAGGGAGACATCCCTGATGCTTCCAAGGGTAGCCACATGGTGAAGCAAGACCTGGACCCACCTAGCGCAAATGGCACTAGCAGAACTGAGAAGCTGCTCTCAAGTTTCCCCAGGAATGACTCCCATAAAAGCTCAGCTGACTGTTAACAATAGATAGAAACAAAAGTCAGTTTGACTGTTTCATGATAAACACTTAGGAAAGACAGTTAAAACCAAAATACAGCCATTCCTGGGCATTTTAAATAATAATATTAATAATAATAATAATTTTTTATACACATTATGTTAGCCTCCCAAAATAAGTAAGACTGGAGGCTACAAAGAAGGATTCCCAGAAAGGAATGCCTGATAACTATAAAAAGAGACTATCAAGAGGAGCTGCCAGAGGCAGAAATTTTTAGTTTAAGGCCTACAGATATTCCTAACCTACAGGTAGGGTTGGTGTTTGCTAGTACGATTATCCAGCCCTGAGTAACAGAATTAAAGGTTTCTCTATTACACACAGAGGTCATACTAGTAAAATGATTTTGCAAGATCAGATGATATTAAATCATTAAACTGTATCTTATGGAGAGGGATAACTGTAACACTAAATGTTAAATATTAAGTTGACAGTCCTGATAACTGGGAATATTAAAGCCTGCTGAGGGAACTTCTATACAGTGACATGTTCCAGCTGCTGCAACATTTTTTCAGTACTCATGGTTCTTGTTTCTCACACAGAAGAACCCATCCCCAGATGAATTTACAACCTGTTCTTCCCCAACCAGACTTCAAAACGAACTGATTTCTAACAGGCAACTCATGTTCCTCAACTGACTTCTAAAAGGCAACTCATGTCCCTTATACTGTGCCCACTCACGTCACTCTCTCTCAGCTCAGAAGAAGCCAAAATGAGTGACGCCTCTCGTCTTACAACTATGGAGCCAAAAATAAATAGAATATCAATATAAGTAATTAATTAAGTCAGGTAAAACCAGGAATCCAATTTTGGGTGAGTTCTAAAAATTTGGAGACTGTTACCTGAGGGATTAAAATTCCCTCATTGCTCTTTCCCTACCCTATCAAAAATTTGGAAGGGACACATTAAAAAAGGGGGAATGATTTGCATTTCTCTGACTGCTAGAGATGGTGAGCATTTTTTCATATACTTGTTGATTGATTGTATGTCCTCCTCTGAGAAATTTCTGTTCAGGTCCTTGGCCCATTTGTTGATTGGGTTATTCGTTATCTCATTGTCTAATTTTTTTAGTTCTTTGTATATTCTGAATATTAGCGCTCTGTCTGAAGTGTGAGGAGTAAAGATTTGTTCCCAGGACGTAGGCTCCCTATTTACCTCTCTTATTGTTTCTTTTGCTGAGAAAAAACTTTTTAGTTTGAGTAAGTCCCTTTTGTTGATTCTAGTTATTAACTGTTGTGCTATGGGTGTCCTATTGAGGAATTTGGAGCCCGACCCCACAGTATGTAGATCATAGCCAACTTTTTCTTCTATCAAACGCCATGTCTCTGATTTGATATCAAGTTCCTTGATCCACTTTGAGTTAAATTTTGTGCATGGCGAGAGTAAGGGATTCAGTTTCATTTTGTTGCAAATCTCACTCCAGTAAGATTGGCAGCCATTAGGAAGTCAAACAGCAACAAGTGCTGGCGAGGATGTGGGGAAAAGGGTACTCTTGTACATTGCTGGTGGGACTGAAAATTGGTGCGGCCAATTTGGAAAGCAGTATGGAGATTTCTTGGAAAGCTCGGAATGGAACCACCATTTGATCCAGCTATTCCCCTACTCGGTCTATTCCCTAAAGACCTAAAAAGAGCACACAATAGGGACACTGCTACATCCATGTTCATAGCAGCACAATTCACAATAGCAAGACTGTGGAACCAACCTAGATGCCCTTCAATAGACGAATGGATAAAAAAAAATGTGGCATTTATACACAATGGAGTATTACTCTGCATTAAGAAATGACAAAATCATAGAATTTGGAGGGAAATGGATGGCATTAGAGCTGATTATGCTAAGTGAAGCTAGCCAATCCCTTAAAAACAAATGCCAAATATCTTCTTTGATATAAGGAGAGTAACTAAGAACAGAGTAGGGACGAAGAGCATGAGAAGAAGATTAACATTAAACAGGGATGAGAGGTGAAAGGGAAAGGGAGAGAGAAGGGAAATTGCATGTAAATGGAAGGAGACCCTCAGGGGTATACAAAATTACATAAAAGAGGAAGTGAGGGGAAAGGAGAAAAATTTAAGGGGGAGAAATTAACTACAGTAGAGGGGGTAGAGAGAGAAGAGGGGAGAGGAGGGGGGAGGGGGGATAGTAGAGGATAGGAAAGGCAGCAGAATACAACAGACACCATAATGGCAATATGTAAATCAATGGTTCTGCAACTGATGTGATTTTGCAATCTGTATATGGGGTAAAAATGGGAGCTCATATCCCACTTGAATCAAAGTGTGAAATATGATATATCAAGAACTATGTAATGTTTTGAACAACCTACAATAAAAATTAATTTAAAAAATATTAAAAAGCAAAAAAAAAATGGGGGGGGAATGATAAACCCAACCTGATCATTTATTAAAATTGGGAGCCATCTTGCCACAAAGTCATGAACAGATAATTTTGCTTTCCTATAAATTACTGCAAATTCTGAATCTGCTTGGAATGCCTGTCCGTGCCTTGAACTCACCCATGCCTGGCTCTCTGACCAGATAGCAGCCCTCTCTGAAAATTTAGTGACACTTCATAAATATTGGCCTTCTCTGGCCAGACAACGACTCTCGTGAGTCTCTAATGGTCCTCATAAATTCTGATGATGGGGCCAGCAAAAAAAAAAAAATTGTAAACTAGCAATAGCGTGATGCTTCTCCGAGTTCTGTTATCTGTAACCCCCCTTTTGTGTAACTTACTGGACTATAAAGCTGGGCTGTAGGAAAGGTGGGGTTGCTGTCTTGTTTCTGCCATTTTGAGAGGGATAGGCAGCTCAGCCAGTGGAAAAATAATAAGCTTGCTTTAATTTGATTTTAATTGGAGTCAGTGGTCTTTTCTCCTGTCCTGGTCAAACAGGTAAACACTTCACAAACATGGAGCTCTGCCGGCCTAAAACTTATTGAGAAACTCTCCCTGACCTTGGGCACTTGAAATATATGTTGTTGTCAGGAGCTTTAGCTTCTTTGTAGTGAGACCATCAGAGCTGGGTCTGCATCTATGTGACCTGGAGGACATGGTTTCTTATTTTCCAATGAACATGAGGCAGGAGTGCAGAATTCTCTCTTTGTAGGGAAACTGTTGTCACTGAAGGCTAAGTGTCTCCCCATGTGGTATGTGAAGCCATTTGCGCATCTTCCACATTTCATGGTGTTTCTTGCTGCTGCACTGGGGGTTTAGTATTTGCTTCATGAAATACAAGGAGATCAACAGGGACTCAGTGCTGGAGGGATTTCTCACACGTGTGGTGGGTCAGGGTCTCCAGGAGAATCCACCAATGAGGCTTATATCCCACATAGCTTGCCCCCTCAACCATTGCAACCTGATTCTGAACACGGCCCTGAAACCTCTAAATATAACAAGATGCCTTTATATGAAGAGATCAGACATATAGGGATTACTGGCTGCACCATGTCTGCCACAAGACATTTGGAAGTCAATGGCAGATCCAATTGGCCCCACCAGAGATATTTTATGACACAACTGCACACCACAGCTCTGGGTCACTACTCAGCAGGCGCCAACATACAGGATTCTTTCTTCTACACCATTTTCATGAAACCCAGTCAATCAAGGCACTCTCTGGTACACTCATGATCAGCAACTGGACATCCAAATGTTCTTCAGTGCCACTTGGTCATAAGAATTTCAAAAATTTCATGGTATTTATCTAGCCATTTTTCAAGGATGAAGTTGGATGCACTGTGAGTTTCAATTCTTTCAGGAACCATTAAATGGTGAGGAATTTCATTTCAATGAAAGCTCTGGAGGACTCTCACAGGCAAGGCTTCCCATGGAGTGGCCAAAAGGTCACATGAAGCCAGGCCCATTGAGGTCTACAATGCTAGGTCCATGTGTGTTTTGAATCTCAACTATGGTTGCCAAGTCTTTCAGAATAAAATCATGTGATATCGTAGCTGAGATTCCCAGTGTTCTGTGGAGAGCCACCTGGGCCTATATCTCAGTTTCCAATGGGGACTCTCATGCGTGGCCTCCTGAAATCCAAACACAATTCATGGCAATTCTTCTCTGAGGTCAGGTCCAGAACGCAGTCTCTAAGGGGAATCACACCAAAGTTCAAGCCATGGTAGACACAGTTATGTCTTCCAACTGCCACACAAATGACCACAATTAAAACCAAAACACTTTCACATAGCCCTCGTCTTCTTCCATGTAGACACTCATCAAATCCTCTGGCTGGACATTTCCAAAAGGGGTGAAGTCCAAGACCCTGTCCAAAATATGCTCCCTCGCCCCTATGTTGCCTAAGGTCATTGTGGCCTAAACACCTTTCCTGTGAACCAGGAGTGATCAAATAGGCCTGACCTTATTACTGCTCCACTTCTCCAATTTGAGGCCTACTGACTGCCAGGTATTAATTCTTTATATGAATGGGAGTCATGAAAAAACCCAAGCATCTATGGTCTAGCCTTTGCAGGCCAGGATGGAGGTCAGGAACCTTACAGAAGATGGCGAGAGACTTCATACACAATGACTGCTATTTTGACCATTTTGTATTTGTAGCACACATGGAATCTTACCTTAGATCCATCAGGTGTTAAGAATCTAAGCAGCAGCCTCACACAGGTTCACGAGGCTGATTCAGACACATCCCTTTTGGAAGCAATTAAGCAAAGAGCCACAGGTGATGCCCATTCATTTCCATTTGAAAACTGTTTTCTTAAGGCTTCACAAAGGGGTGGCCTGAGGCAAAGACCTTCCTGACATTCAGGGCAATGAAGCAATAGGTAAGCAAATGGCCCAAAGCAAGGATTCTCCACTGAGACTTTACTGGTCACATTGATATCTGAGTTTTCTGAGATCCTCCCATTCCCTTCAGTTATCATGTACATGGCCATGTCACAGTGCTTGGAGGTGGTACATATCTTAGACACAAAACCATGAGCCAATTCTTGAGAGTGGCCAGAATTCAGGAAGAAAACAGAAACGTAGTAAGATAGTAGGTGTTGCCCATCCATAAGGCAAGTCACAGTCCATGCGTTAATTGGGCAGGATGAATGCTGGGAAACTTTCTACAAGACAGGAAACATCCATTGATGCATTTTCTTTTCTAATGTCTACAACCACGGACACAGTGGGAGAAACAGACATAGAAACACTCGCCTTGTCAAACAATTTACTAGAAAAAGTCCATTCCAATCCAAACAAACCACCTTTCCTACCTATTCTCAGAACATGAGACAAAACCACACACTCACACCCACACCCACAAAGGCACCTCCTTCCCCCAAGTAGGTTTGTAACTATCCAGAGTGTCCTTTGACTTGTGGGTCATACTATGTTCCCCTGATATGGCCTATCCATTCTCAGATCTGGTCTCCTTGGCCAACTCTGTGACGTTGTCAGGAGCATGTGGAGAGCCACTACCTACTTTCTCAGGAAAGGTCCCTGGCATGTGGCCATCCTCACATCAGTAGGTACCAAGAAAGACTAACTCTGTCCTTAGTAACACCAAACAAGTGAGCCCACTGGGACTGGGACTTGGATTGGCTCTCAGTGCCTGGCTTCCTGGATCCCAAGTTTAAAGTTTTCCATCACCAAGGAAGTGAGGTAGGTTACTTCCTTCAGGAATTTAATGAGGTCACTGCCTTGGCAAACACATTGTCCTAACAGTTGCTTCCAATGGTTCCATGAGATGGAGGCTGCCCCTACTTCCTGTGACATTTTCACAAGTTAGAATGATATATAAATCAAAGGCACCAAGAAACAGTGCTCCACAAAGGCCTGGTTTAGTCCGTCTCCTGTACATTAAGAGAGAGGCTGATTCAGCCACATCCCTTCATCCTGACCAGGTTTTTTGGCAATGGAAGATGACTTTTGCTCTCTCAGGTCCTTCATAGCTGCCTACATCTTCTTCAGGGATCATTTCTGCATGGACCTTTGAGGTTCTCAGCAAGTGGAAGATCCCCTACATCCCTATATTTTAAGGCCAACTCTGTCCCTGCTCTTCTCTAAAGTTAGATTGAGAGATCACTGTGTGGTTACGGTTAATAACAGTTTCGATTTGGGTTAGGAATCATTCTGCAGGATGAATAATGGTATTGGGAATCTGTGATATTTATAAGAATATATACGTGAGTTAAAAGTATGGAAACAGAAATCTAGGTAAGATTTGCATCCCAGAAGGGCATTGAGACCTTGATTGGGATACTTAGCAATGTTATACTTTCTGCACAAATGTCTCAGATAAATCCATACACAATGGCATAGGACGTTGTACCTTGGATGATTGAATGTCGAAGAGAACCTCCAGTCAAAAAGGGATAGTCGGTGGAATTAGGAAGATAGTCAGTAGGTTTAGAAAGAAGGGTGAGAATAAGATTTGGAAAAAAGTTCTTTACCAATAGGGTTTCGGTTAGAGAGTGAATATTAATGTCAGCCCATGTTAAGTGTCAGTCACAATAATGAATTTGGGAAAATATGTAGGAAAGGAGGTATCAATAGAGACCTTAGGAAATCAGGCAAATTATTAAGTGAGTCATAGGATTAGGCATTTTCAACAGGGTTGAGGTTGAATATATAACCTTAGGAAGAAAGAAATATGTAGTCACCAATAGAATTGACATTTGAGAGCATTAGGCAACCTGGACATGAATGTTTTTAGTAATTCATGCTCACTTTCCATTTAGGCTTTGTTAAAAATAAATAAAATAGGTACTTGTCTCTTCCTGTTTTTCTGTATGCTTAAGAAAACACTCTTGAAATCTTGAAAACTTTTTGCTAATCTTGTTCCCAGAATGTGCTGTCCCCAACTGCCAAACTGCAGAATGTACACCCTCACCCGTTTACATACAAACCGCCCACTTGCTCTGACCCATCAATAAACTTCCCTCCCTGCCCTCTTCAAGAAAAGTATATAAGCTCTGCTTAAGCTGTTCTCAGTGCTCTCTGCTCTATTCAAGTGAGGTCTGAGCCCCAGAATTTTGGGCGCTTTGCTGTTGCATGAGACAGTGTCTTGGTGGTCTCTTCCTCCAATGGTCGCCTGACCATTACATCTGAGGGCCCCAGCGAGTTCCAGCAGCGTTGGACGAAAGACCCCCAATAGGCTCATCTCAGGTTAAGTAAGGCGCCACTTTCTTGTTTCAGGTTTCAGGTTAGGGATGGGCAAAATGGCTATTGGTGATGAGCATGAGCTCTCTCTGACGGTGGCTGACAGAAGTGTCACAGAGCCACAGGCCACGTCTCTGGGGGACGCCCCAGAGAACTCGGGAAACCGAGTAACAATAGTCTCCTAAACTCAGTGATATTTTGTTTTGGATTCGGTATTGTCAGCCCATCAGGTTTTCCTGGCTACTCAGTCCTGTTCTCAGTATTGGACGTCCATTGCCTGTCTTTATTGTCTTGTCTTGTCTGTGTCGTGTGTCATTGCTTTCACTATTTGTGTATCTTTCATATGGGACAGAGCACTTCAATGCCTCTGTCCCTGAACCTTGATCACTGGACCAAAGTCTGCTTAAAGGCTCAGAATCTTCTTTTTTTTCAGTAAAACGTCAGATCTGGAAGACTCTCTGTGTCTCAGAATGACCCACCTTTGGAGTCGGATGGCCCCCAGAAGGATCTTTCTACTTCACACTAATTCAAAAACTCACAGATATTGTCTTTCAGCCTGGGCCACGTAGCCATCCAGATCAACAGCAATATATCTTTAGTTTGCAGGACCTCTGCAAATCTCCTCTTCCATGGTTGAAGCCTTTCCTTGTCCCTGTCCCCGCTCCTACTGGTTCTCCCACTTTTCTATCTCTCAAACCCTCTGCTCCCCCTCCTCCACCCTCTGTTGTCCCTGAGTCTCAAGACTCTACTGGACTCTCTTCCCCCTCCTTATGCCCTGCCCTTGTCCTCCAACCCCAAACACCCTCTAAGTGATTCCCCTGCTGCTGACTCAGACTCTCCACCATTGGAGGAATATAGGCCAGCCCAGCGCCCTCCAGGTGACTACCCCACGGCACACACAGCCCCTCCTTCCTTGGAGGTAGCTGGCCCGGCCAAAAGAACACAAAGTACTCGCCGGGGGGGTTAAACTTTGAAGTGGATACAGGGTAAGTATACTCAGCCCTTAAGGCCCCATTGGGCCATCTATCAAACAAAAAGGACTCTAGTTCAAGGGGCTAATGGCAGTAAATATGGGGCTTAGACAACTAAGAGGACCATGGACCTGGGGAAAGAAAAAATCCATCACTCGTTCCTAGTAATCCCAGAATGCCCGACCCCATTGATGGGCACACATCTGCTCAAAAAGCTCCAGGCCAGAATGACTTTTAACCCTGAAGGCCCCCAAGTGAAATTTCTAAATTTTTCAGTAAAAACTCCTATAGTCACGGCTTTTACTATGTCAGTAGAAGATGAACATCAACTTGTCAAACCCCCCAAGACTGATCAAAGAGGCAAGCTACCCCGGAAATGGATAACAGATTACGCAGATGCCTAGGAAAAAAACTGCTGGGTTACACGTAGCTGTGAAACATCCTCCAATAACAGTGGAGTTAAAAACTTCAGCCCCCCCATCAATGTCAAAAAATATCCTCTGAGCAAAAAAGCTAAAGATGGGATAAGGCCCCATATTCAGAAATATCTGGCCTTAAGGGTCCTAAGGCCCTGTCATTTGAACTGGAACACTGCCCTGTTACCAGTATAAAAATCCAGGAACCGGGGACTATCGCACCGTTCAAGACCAAAGAGAGATCTACAACAGAGTGCAGGACATTCACCCCACAGTACATAATCTGTACAATCTGCTTAGCACTCTGAACCATGAGCGGAAATGGTATACTGTTCTGGACTTAAAAGATGCTTTCTTTTGCTTGCCTCTGCATAAAGATAGTCAGTTGCTATTTGATTTCGAGTGGGTAGACCCAGAAACCGGGACGTCTGGTCAACTAACATGGACTAGACTCCCACAGGGGTTCAAAAACTCCCCCACTCTCTTTGATGAAGCCCTCCACAGAGACCCCAACAACTTCAGAACTATGCACCCTGACGTCACCCTGCTTCAATATGTCGATGACCTGCAACTGGCAGCCAACACCAAGAAAAACTGTGAGTCTGGAACCCAATTATTATTATATGAGCTTGCTCAACTCTGGTATAGTGCTTCTGCCAAAAAAGCCCAAATTTGCCAGCAAGAAGTAATCTTCCTGGACTATTCCCTTAGGGGCAGTAAGCGATGGCTCACTGAGACCAGAAAACAATCCATTGAGCAGACACCACCCCCATCTAACAGCAGACAACTCAGAGAGTTTCTTGGGACTGCTGGCTTATGCAGCTTATGGATACCTGGGTTTGCGTCCTTAGCTGCTCCTTTATACCCGCTGTTAAAGAGAGATGCCCAATTCTAATGGACCCCTGAGCACCAGCAAGCTTTTGATAACATCTAAGGACACTGACACTGAAACCCGCAACTTCACTGAGCCCAGCTTGCATTTTCAGAAAGCCCTAAACTAAGTTAAAAATGTACATCAACTCACTCACCTTGGTTCAAAGAAACTGCAGGCATTCCTGAAGGATCAAGAACAGAGTTTTCCACTAACCGACTCAGAGCGAAAGAAATAACTGAACGGGTAACAAAAGCCTGCCGGGTCTGTCAATTGGTTAATGCTTACCCTTCCAACTTTCCTGCAGGAAAGCACCTACAAGAAACCAGACCAGGACAATTCTTGGAAGTGGACATTACTGAAATTAAGCCAGGAAGTTATGGACTTAAATATCTCCTAGTCTTTGTAGATACATTTTCAGGATGAATTAATTGAAGCCTTCCCCCCACACACACACAAAAAAAAAAAAAAAAAAAAAAAAAAAAAAACAACAACAACAAAATAAATGGCACAAATGGTGGTCAAGAAGATCCTGAAAGATATTTTTCTAAGATACGGACTGGCTAAGGCAATAGGGTCTGATAATGGACTGGCGTTAATTGCCCTGATAAGTCAGGGATTAGCCAGGACCCTGGGGATTAATTGGAAATTTCATTGTGCTTATAGACCCCAGAGCTCAGTACAGGTAAAAAAAAAATAATAGAACCATTAAAGAGAATTAACAAAATCAAGCTTAGAGATCGGCATAAAAGATCGATCTATTCTCCTGCTTTATGCACTGTTTCATGCAAGAAATACTCATACTCCTCTGTTTCCTTGTGTAACCTCACCCCCTATGAAATTCTCTATGGTCCCTCCTCCAGTAAGGGACCTAACCCAAACTCTAAGACCTAACGATCCCTTCCACACCCCCTTGCTTGACAGACTTAAAGCTCTTGAAAGAAATCAGCAATATCTGTGGAAACATCTGGCCACTGCCGACCAACCTGGGGAAGAGGGGACTCCATATCGATACCAAGTAGGAGACTTCGTCTACATTAGACGACATCAGGTGTCATCCCTGGAACCCCACTGGAAAGGACCATATAAGGTGCTACATATAACACCTACAGTGGTAAATGTAGACGGAATCACTTCATGGATCCATGTCTCTCATCTCTGGCCTGCGCAATGTCCAAAATCTGACTGGAAACTGGAAAAGACTGGTAACACTTTCAAATTGCGTATTCGCCATGTGGATAAGGCTACAGACTCTCCCCTTGGCCAAGAGTAGTCCTAACCCTCATCAGCCTGTTCAGCAGTAATGGCTGATCACAAATCCTACTGTACAAGAAGTATGGTCTATCTTGCATACAGCCCCTTTAGGGACATGGTGGCCATCTCTCCACCCAGACATTTGTCTGCTGGCTATAGGTCTTTCCTATTGGGATATCCCTGATGAAGGGGATCCAACTAAAATTCCAATAAATCCTTTCCGTATCATAGGTAATAGAAACAAACATTATGGATGTAGGGACACGAGAGCCAGATGCAGGTTGGCTAGCCTAGATTACTATGTTTGCCCAGCGGACTATCAAAGCCACAAACAGACATGGCTGTGTGGGGGAAATGCCGACTTCTTCTGTAAGTCATGGGAATGTGAGGGTGCCTGGTGGAACCCAAACTCCTCATCAAATTCAATACACAGCATTGGCCATATTACCAATTACACAACCAATACCGATGGCCCCCAGAGGGGTCTCTAGATCCTAAAATTCTCCGTGACCTTTTTAACTTCGGCAAGTGCTCAAAGGGTGGAAGGAAATTCCCCTAAGTGGAGGCATTTTCCCTCCTTCGCTCACATCCTGAACTATGCTTATCCAATAGATCCTCACCCTCAGCTTTCTGCTCCAGACTCTCTGCTGCCACTCCCACCTCAGCAACCTGATTTCTTCCCTCCAATTACTAGATCAAAAACCCAAAACGCCGGTTCTCAGATTATTGCCCCCTTGCTGAGGTAGCAGGTACTGAGGTACCCATCCACCCACTCACTACTCTCTTCTCCTGTCAGTGCCCACACCAGGTCCCACCAGGTCCTCTTACCAGCTAACCCAAAGCTCAAACCAGCTGAGGAGATCCCTCAGACCCCTATCCAAGATGTAATGAAAATGGCCATTAAAGTTGCTCTGTCATCACTGAAAACAGGTTACTAAAAATTTAAAGTCCCTCACAGGCTTTTTGGGATACAAACTCCCATCTTCCCCTCTGCTCTATCTGTTCTACTGCTCAAGTTTTGTTGCCTGGAAAATTCCAAACCCCTTTCCCATTATTCTTTTACATGTCTCCTTCCTCATGCTCAGACCCAAGGTGCTGCTCTCAGACCCGCCTTCCCTGTCTTCCCCGTCTATACCAGGCCCACAGAAAAGTCTTAAATGACCTTCCCCAGCAGTCTTCACCATGGCTGACTTTAGGACATTCAGCCAAAGAGTCCCTATAAAAGAGTTCAATGTAGATAAACTTCCCCTTTTCGTGTTTCCCTGTTCTATTTGGCCACTGGCTGGAAAAATCAGCACTCCTAAGCTAGACTCCCCCTTACTAGTTTTTCACAAAACATGTGAACAAGGCCTCTGGCCTTGAGCTGGGGCTTCACAGACATGGTTACATTTCTAAGATAAATAAGTTACCAAATGAGCTCCATTGTTACAGCTGGCAGTGAGAAAAAAAAAAGAGAAGAAAAAAGCTCTCCCACTCCAGGTGTCCTTAAAACGTTAACTTGCCCAGAACAGATGAAAAAAACAATAGAAACGAAAACTTCTTTTTGTGAACTTATGCAGACTGTGAACTTCTGAGCCCCTTCCCTTACATGTTGGGTACAAAATTCGGAAACTACCTAAATTTGGAGATCAGGTGACTAATTGATTACAACAGAAGCAATGCCCTCTAAATCCGTTGCAACCAAATAGGTATGTTTCGCTGTCTTCGGTGCTATCTTAGGTGCCTTGAATTGTCCGTCCTTACAACAGTATAATTCTATAAACTTAAACATTGTTTATGTTTTCATAAAATGGTCAACAGATGTGATTAATTATGTAATGTTCAGATGTTTCCCAGAGTGCTCTATCATGAGGCAGGTTAATTTAAATATCAAATACGGGGGCATACAACCCGGTTCCTCTGGGAACCTGTATCCCTCACTTTAGCCATCCTATTAGGAAAAGGAGCTGCTGCAGGTGTGGGCACAGGAATCACTGTCCTAGTCCATGTGACACAACAAATGACCCGATGAGAAGCAGCAATAGACCAAAATTTAAAGATATTAAAAACCTCCATCACAGTTTTATAGGAATCTTTAACCTCTCTCTCTGAAATTGTTTTACAGAACATGCGAGGGTTGGACCTCCTCTTCGTGAGAGAAGGGGGCTTTTGTGCTGCATTGAGGGAAAAAGTTGATTTTATGCCGACCATACTGGAGTTGTAAAAAAATCTATGAGTAAATTAAGAAGACGCCTAGAAGAGCATCAACAAGAGAGAGATGCACAAAAAGGGTGGTTTGAGTCTTTGTTCACACAGTCCCCCTGGTTAACTACGCTTTTATCAGCCCTGGCCAGTCCATTAATAATCCTCATTTCATTGCTAATTGTAGGACCCTGTTTGCTCAACCATCTAGTTTCCTTTCTACAAGCTTAAATTGGATAAGTTAAACTTATGGTAATCAGACAACAATATACCTCACTAGAAGACATAAAATGTGAGACCCTGCAATGCTCATTTTTATGATTAAAATTAACCAGAATAAGAAGTGGGGAATGAAAGGTTAATAAAATATGTACTTTTAACTTCTTGTTTTTCTGTATGCTTAACAAAATACTGATGAAATCTTGAAAACTGTTTGCTAATCTTGTTCCCAGAATGTGCTGTCCCCAATTGCCAAACTGTTGAATGTACTCCCTCTCCCATTGGCATGCAAACCACTCACTCGACCTGACCCATCAATAAATTTCCCTCCCTGCTCTCACCACGTAAATTGCATAAGCTCTGCTTAAGCTGTTCTTAGGGCTCTCTTCTCTATTCAAGTGAGCTATGAGCCCCAGCATGCTGGACCCCCAATAAACCCTTTGCTGTTGCATGAGACAGTCTCTTCGTGGTCTCTTTTCCGACGCTCGCCCGACCTTTACATTGGTACAATCATAAGTGTGAACATTCCTATGTGTGTCCAGAATATTACTATAATAAATAATATATGTAGATCAGGTAATAGGAGTTTTTCTTCCACCATTTCTGGGAGCAATATTTTGAAGATATATGAATTAGTATTTTGGGTAGAAATAGGTGTACCATTTGTCTATGAATATAGAGATAATGCATGAATAGACAATACTGTGAATTAATAATATTACTGGTTCCAACTTTAAATAATGGATTGAATTGATATCTGAAAATATACAGGAAACCTTATATTGATATACTACATTTAATCCTACCCATTATACATCTGAATGAAATATTAGGGTTATGGATTTTCATGAAGAGTGTTTGAGTTTTGCTTCAAAAGTGATTATGGAAATTGAAAATAATGTGTTTGGAAAGAAGTCTCATGAAAAGACCAGTCCAGAAACCTGGAGGTATGCATGTGTTCTGAAGCAGAAAGTGATTTAAAGTGAAACAAACGCCTATATATTTGCTAACTTGTGGATGATAAATATATACGATGATGTGCAGAAATTGAAGAAATAGTAATGTACCAGTGTTGAATAAAAATGAACGTTAAAATACACATCATGTCCCATAGGAATCTACTTGAATTGATGTTAAACTGCGTCCGTTAATGTAGAAATATTAGAATTTGTATGCACCATTCACTGAAGTTAGTTTTCAGTACTAGGAAACAAATATGTATTTCAGGTAGATGAATATTTCTGAGAATAATCTTGTGAAAAGTTGATTATAAATCCACATACATGAACATGAATGAATTCAGGGAGTGTATAATAAGACTCATACATTTCATATTTTGAAAAATCTGGAGAGTATATATATATATATATATATATATATATATATATATATATATATACACACACACACACTCACACAAACTGAGACTATAAAAATAGCAATATATATGCCAATTGAAATTCACCATGAAATATACATCATCCACAGATTCAAAAATATTCATGTTACTGAAGATAGATTTATGTATAATGTTGTTTAACTAGGAAGTTTACCCATACATTGAATTTTCAGTTCCAACAGCATTTAGGAGGAGTAATCTCTTCTCACATTTTGTATCTGCCAAGTCAGCCACCTCACAAGAATGTACGTGTGATACCAGGTAGGATTCTATATGTGCATATAAAAATACATGTGCTGAATAGGCTACAGAGAGAGGGAGACAGGAATTCACATATTTGTTAACTTTAAAAACACATGGATAACTATTTCAACAGAAAATTGACTAGATTTATAACACATACCCTTTTTTATGCAAAAGGCAAGTCCAACTATACACCATGCCTCCTCTGAACTGCTTGGATTTTTATTCTGTTTGGGTTATTTTTCTCCATCATATTAGGAGTAGTAGTCAGAGTCCAGTAGGTTATGAGTTAGTGTCAGGGATCAGTATTTCAAATGGAAAATAGAATAATGAATCAAATGTGTATGCAAATATATGCTACACAAAAATCTTCCCACTCTCATCCAGAACAAATCCTTGGCATTACCTTCGCCTGAAGTAAGTCACAATTAGAATAGAAGAGTTAGAAAATCTGTGAATACATATCTTGAGTGGAAAATGCTCAGAGTTCAGAACCTTGGAGGTGGTAGAGGAGTTTCCAAAAGTAAGGGACATGGTAAACACTCCTCTAACATGGAGGTCTGCTGGCGTAAAGACATCTTGAGAAACTGCCTCTGAGGTTGGGCACTTGAAACATACGTTATTTTCAGGAGCTTTAGCTTCCTTTGTAGTGAGACAATAAAATCTGGGTCTGCATCTATGTGACCTGGAGGATATGGTTTCTTATTTTCCAGTGAACATGAGGCAGCAGTGCTGAATTCACTCTTTGTAGGTAAACAGTGGCCACTGGGGTCTAATTGTCTCCCCATGTGGACTGTGGAGCCATTTGGTCATCCTCCACTTTTCATGGTGTTTCCTGCTGTTGCACTGGGAGTTTGGTATTTGCTTCACAAAATACAAGAAGTTCAACAGGGACACAGTGCTGGAGGGAGTTCTGTCACGTGTTGTGGGTCAGGGTCTGCAGGAGAATGCAACAACCAGGCTTCTTTCCCACATACTTTGCCCCCTTGTCCATAGCAACTTGATTCTGAACATGGCCCTGAATCCTCTCCATATAAAAACATGCTTTTACATATTCGGGTCTCCTGGCTGCACCATGTTAGTCACAAAAAATTTGGAAGCCAATGAGAAATCCACATGGCCATAACACAGATGTATTATCACACAACTGCAGACCACTTCTCTAGGCCCAATACTCTGCAGGCTCTAACTTGCTTGCCCCCATGTCCATAGCAACTTGATTCTGAACATGGCCCTGAAATCTTTCAATATAAAAACATGCTTTTACATATACAGGTCTCCTGGCTGCACCATGGCAGTCACAATGAATTTGGAAGCCAATGGCAGAACCACATGGTCACAACACAGATGTATTATCACAAAACTGCACACCATTTCTCTAGGCCCACAACTCTGCAGGCTATAACTCAATGGCATCTCTGTTCTACACCATTTTCATGAAACCCAGTGAATTAAGGCAGGGTCTGGTACACTCAAGATCAGCAACAGGACATCCAAAGGTTCTCCAGTGCCACCTGGTCATGGGAATTTTAAAAATTTCATGGTATTTATCTGGCCATTTTTCAAGGATGAAGTTGGAGGCACTGTGGGTTTCAATTCATTCAGGAACCATTAAATGTTGAGGAAGTTCATTTCAAAGAAAGCTCTGGAGAACTCTCACAGGCAAGCCTTCCAAAAGAGTGGCCAAAAGGTCACATGAAGCCAGGCGCATTGAGGTCTCCAATGTGAGGTCCATGTGTGTTTTGACTCAAAACTATCCCTGCCAAGTCTTTCAGAATAAAATCATGTGATATACTGGCTGAGATTCCCAGTACTCTTTGGAAAACCACCCTGGGCCTAGATCTCAGTTTCCAAGGGTGACTTTCATGCGTGGCCTCCTAATATCCCAACACTTTTCATGGCAATACTTCTCTGAGGTCAATTCCAGAACGCAGTCTCTAAGGGGAATCAAACCAGAGTTCAAGCCCAGGTTGACCCAGTCATCTCTTCACACCGCCAATCAAATGAACACAATTAAAAAAAAAACACTATCACATGGCCCCATCTTCTTCCTTATAGACACTCATCATAACCACTGGTTGGAGCTTTCCATGAGGGGCACATTCCAAAAGAGTGTCCAAAATAAGCTCCCTTGCCCCTCATTTGGCTCAAGTCAGGGTGGGAAGGACACCCTTCCTGTGAACCAGGAGTGATCAAATATGCCTGTCATTAATACTGCTCCGCTTTTCCAATTTGAGGCCTTCTGACTGTGGGGTTTAGATTCTTTATGTGAACTGGAGTCATGAGAAAAAACAAGCACCTCTGCAGAGATTTGAAGAACTCATTTGACCAAAAGGATCGCTATTCTCACTTGATTGATTTCAGGAACCTAACAGAGAAAGGCAATAGAATTCATTCACAATGACTGAATTTTTTTGCGAATTTGGTTTTGGTTTCACACATGGGATCTTTCTTTAGATCCATCAGGTGCTGAGAATCTAAGCCACAGCCTCACACAGGGTAGAGAGCCTGATTCAGACACATCCCTTTCCGAAGCAATTTAGCAAGAGCCACAGGTGATGCCCATTCATTTCCATTTGAAAACTGTTTTCTTCAGGCTTCACAAAGGGGTAGCCTGAGCCCAACATCTTCCTGACATTCAGGGCAACAGAACAATAGGTAAGCAAAAGGCCCAAAGCATGGTATCTCCACTGAGATTTTTCTGGTCACACTCATATCTGAGTTTTCTGAGATACTGGCCATTCCCTTCAGGTATCCAGTACATGGACATGTCAAAGACCTTGGAGTTGGTACATATCTTGGACACAAAACAATGAGACTATTCTGGAGAGTTGCCAGAATTCAGGAAGAAAACAGGGACTTAGGAAGGTAGTAGGTTTTGCCAATCCATAAGGCAAGCTGCAGTCCATTCATAAATTGGGCAGGATGAATGCTGGGAATCTTTTTACTACACAGGACACATCCATTGTTGCATTGTCTTTTCTCATGTCTACAACCACGGACACAGTGGGATACACAGACATAGAAACACTCACCTTGTCAAATGACTTACTAGAAATAGTTCACTGAAAACCAAACAAACCGCCTTTCCTACCTATTCTCAGAACAAGAGACAAAACCACACACCCACACTCACAATGGCACCTCCTTCCCCTAAGTAGGTCTGTGACTATCCGGAGTGTTCTCTGACTGGTGGGCAATACTATGTTCCCCCGAAATGGCCTGTATTCTCTCAGATCTGGTTTCCTTGGCCAACTATGTGAAGTTGTCAGGAAAAAGTGGTGAGCCACTACCTGCTTTCTCAGGAAAGGTCCCTCTTCAGAGCTCTCCTGGCATTTGGCCATCCTCACATCAGTAGGTACCAAGAAAGACTGACTCTGTCCTTGGTAAATCCAAACAAGTGAGCCCACTGGGACTGGGACTGGAACTGCATCTGGGTGCCTGGCTTCTTGGATACCAAGTTCAGAGAGTTCCATCACCAAGGAAATGAGGTATGACACTTTCTTTGGAACTGAATGAGGTCACTGCCTTTGCAACCACTTGGTCCTAACAGTTGCTTCCAAGGGCCCCATGAGATGGAGGCTGCCCCTTCTTCCTCTGACACTTTCACAATTTAGAATGGTATATCAACCATAGGCACACACACAGGCCTGGTTTGGTCCATCTTCTCCACAATAAGAAGAGAGAGGCTGATTCAGACACATCCCTTCATCCTGACCAGGTGGTTTGTCATCGAAGATGACTTTTGCTCTTTCAGGTCCTTCATACCTGTCTACAACTTCTCCAGGTATCATTTCTGCATGGACCTTTGAGGATCTCAGCAGGTGGAAGGTCCCCTACTTTTCTGTATTGTAAGAACAACTTTGTCCCTGCTCTTCTGTAAAATGAGATTGAGGGAACAGTGTATGTTTAGGGTTAATAACAGGTTTGATTTCGATTTGTGTTAGGAATCATTCTTCTGGATGAATAATGGTATTGGGAACCTGGTATATTTACAAGAATGTAGAGGTGAAACATAAGTATGAAAACAGAAATCCAGGTATGATTTTAAACCCATAAGGGCATTGGGCCCTTGATTGGGATACTTAGCTTTGAATTATGTTCTGCACAGATGTCTCAGATAATTTGATATACAATGGCATAGGACCTTGTACCTTGGAAGATTGAATGTAGAAGAGAACATCCCTTCAAAAAGGGATAGTCGGTAGGATTAGGAAGATAGTCGGTCGTTTTAGGAAGAAGAGTGAGTATATGATTTGGAACAAAAGTTCTTTAGCAATAGGATTTCAGTTAGAGAGTGAATGTATATGTCAGCACATATGAAGAGCCAGTCACGATGATGAAGTGGGGAAAACATGTAGAAAAGATGATATCAATAAAGATATTACGAAATCAGGGAAAGTATAAAGTGAGTGAGAGGATTAGACATTTTCAACAGGCTTGAGGTTGAATCTTAGAAAGAAACAAATATGAAGTCACCAATAATATTGACATTTGAGAGCATTAGGCACCCTGGACATGGATGTTTTTAGTAATCTATGTTCACATTTCATTTAGGCTTTGCTTGGTTCAATCATAAGTGTAACATTTACATTTTTGTCCAGAATATTATTGTGATAAAATGTATATGTAGATCAGGTGACATAAGTATTTCTTCCACCATTTTTGGTAGCAATATACTGAAGACATAAAATTAGTATTGGGCGTACAAAGAGGTGTACCCTATGTCTATGAATATAGAGATAAAGCATGAATAGACCATACTGTGAATAAGTAATATAACTTGTTCCAACTTAATATGATGGGATGAACTGATATCTGAAAAATTACTGGAAATTTTATATGCATATACAATCATTCATTCCAACCAGTTATTCATCTAATGTCAATATTAGTGTTTTGGTTTATCATGAAGAGTGTGTGAGTTTTACTTCAAAAGTGATTATGGAAATCGAAAATAATGTGTTTGGAAAGAAGTCTCATGAAAAGACCAGTCAAGAAACCCTGACAATACATGTGTTGTGAAGTAGGAAGTCATTAAAGTTTAAAGAAATGCCTACAAATTTGTGAACTTGTGGATGAAATACATATCTTATGATGAGCAAAAACTGAAGAAATAATAATGTACCAGTGTTGAATATAAATGAACATCATATTATATATCATGTCCCATTGGGATCTACTTGCATTGGTGATAGACTGGATCAGTTCCTGTAGAATTATTAACATTTGTATGCACCATTCACTGAAGTTAGTTTTCAGTACTAGGAAACAAATATGTATTTAAGGTGGATGAATATTTCTGAGACTAATATTTTGGAAAGTTTATTATAAATCCACATGCATGAACATGAATGAATTTAGAGAGTGTATATAAGACACATATATTTCATATTTTGAAAAATCTGGAGAGTGTATATATATATATATATATATATATATACACACACATACCCACACACACACAAAAAAAACACACACAGACATTTAAAAGTAGCAATATATATGCCAATCGAAATTCATCTTTAAATATATATCATCCACAGATGCAAAAATATTTATTTTACTGAACATGAGTTTATGTATAATGATGTTCTACTAGGAAGTTCCCATATAGGTGGAATTTTCAGTTCCAACAGCAATTTGGAGGAGTGATCTCTTCTCACAATTTGTATCTGCCAAGTCAGCCACCTCACAAAAATGTACATGTGATACCAGGTAGGATTCTATAAGTGCATATGAAAATACATGTGATGAATAGGCTACAGAGAAAGGGAGACAGGAATTCATATATTTGTTTAATTTAAAAACACATGGTGAACTATTTCAATTAAAAATTGACTAGATTTATAACACCTACCATTTATCATGCAAAAGGTAAGTCCAAGTATGCAGCATGCCTCCTCTGAACTGCTTGTATTTCTATTCTGTTTGGGTATTTTTCTCCATCATATTAGGATTAGTAGTCAGAGGATAGTAGGGTATGGGATAGTGTCAGGGATTCAGTATTTCGAATAGAAAATTGAAAATGAATGCAATGTGTATGCAAATATGTGCTACACAAATATCTTCCCACTCTCATCCAGAGCAATGCCTTGACATTACCTTCGCCCCATGTATGACACAATTAGAGGAGAAGAGTTAGAAAATCTGTGAATACATATCTGCAATGGAAACTGCTCAATTTTCACAAATTTGGAGAAGGTAGAGGAGTTTCCAAAATTAAGGGACAATGTAAACTCTCCACAAACATGGAGCTCTGCTGGCCTAAAGAGTTCTTAAGAAACTGCCTCTGAGGTTGGGCACATGAAATATATGTTGTTGTCAGGAGCTTTAGCTTCCATTGTAGTGAGACCATCCAAGCTGGGTCTGCATTTTTGTGACCTTTGTGAGCACATGGTTTCTTGTTTTCCAATGAACATGAGGCAGCATTGCTAAATTCTCTCTTTGTAGGTAAACTGTGACCAATGGGGGCTAAGTGTCTCCCCGTGTGCACTGTGAACCCATTTGGTCATCCTCCACTTTTCGTGCTGTTTCTTGCTGCTGCACTCGCAATTTGGCATTTGCTTCATGAAACAAGGAGTTCAACTGGGACACAGTGCTGGAGCGAGTTCTGTCACGTGTGGTGGGTCAGGGTCTGCAGGAAAATGCACCAACCATGCTTCTATCCCACCAGCTTGCCTCCTTGAGCATAGCAACCTGATTCTGAACATTGCCCTGAAACTCCTACATATAACAAGATGCCTTTTCAGAGAAGGGTCTGCTGGCTGCACCATATCAGTCATAATCCATTTGGAAGCCAAAGGCAGATCCACATGGCCAAACCACAGATTTTTTATCACACACCTGCCCACAACTTCTCTAGGTCCACTACTCAGCAGGCTCGAACTTACTTGCATCTCTTTTCTATACCATTTTCATGAAAACCAGTCAATCAAGGCACCTTCTGGTATATTCATAATCAGAAACAGGACATCCAAAGGTTTTCCAGTGCCACCTGCTCATGGGAATTTTAAACATTTCATGGTATTTATCTAACCATTTTTAAAGGATGAAGTTGGAGGCACTGTGGGTTTCAATTCATTCAGGAACCATTAAATGTTGAGGAAACTCATTTTAATGAAAGCTCTCGAGAACTCTCACAGGCAAGGCTTCCAAAAGAGTGGCCAAGAGTTCACATGAAGCCAGGCCCATTGAGGTCTACAATATGAGGTCCATGTTTGTTTTGACTCTCAACTATTGCTGCCAAGTCTTTCAGAATAAAATCATGTGATATCCTGGCTGAGATTCCCAGTGCTCTGTGGAAAGCAACCCTGGGTCAAGACTCATTTTCCAAGGACTCCATGCGTGGCCTCCTAAAATCCCAACACAACTCATTGCAATACTTCTCTAAGATCAGTTCCAGAATGCAGTCTCTAAGGGTAATTACGCCAGAGTTCCAGCCCACGTGGACCAATTCATCTCTTCCAACCGCCACACAAGTGACCACAATTAAAACCAAAACACTTCCACATGGACCTCATCTTCTTCCATATAGACACTCATCATTACCTCTGGCTGGAGGATTCTATGAGGGGCACAGCCCAAGACAATGTCCAAAAGAAGCTTCCTTACCCCTCATATGCCTAAAGGCCCGGACTCCCTTCCTGTGAACCAGGAGTGATCAAATAGGCCTGCCGTTAATACTGCTCCACTTCTGCAATTTGTGGCCTAGTGACTGTGGGGTTTAGATTCTTTTTGTAAATGGGAGTCATGAGAAAACCCAAGCACCTATGGGCTAGACTCTGCAGGGCTTTGAAGAACTCATTTGACCCAAAGGATCCCTATTCTCACTTGATGGAGGCAGGAACATTACAGAGGAAGACGAGAGACTCCATCCACAATGACCGCTCTTTTGGCCATTTTGGTTTTGGATGCACACATGGGATCCTTCTTTAGACCCATCAGGTGCTGAGAATCAAAGCCACAGCCTCACACAGGGCCAAGAGGCTGATTCAGACACATCCCATTCTAAAGCAATTAAGCAAAGAGCCCAAGGTGATGCCCATTCATTTTCATTTGAAAACTATTTTCTTCAGGCTTCAAAAAGGGGTGGCCTGAGTCAAAGAACTTCCTGACATTCAGGGCAACAGACAAATAGATAAGCAAAAGACCCAAAGCAGGGTTTCTCCATTGAGACTCTCCTGGTCCCAATGATATCTGTGTTTTCTGACATGCTCTCATTCCCTTCAGCTATCCAGTACATAGCCATGTCACAGATCTTGGAGGTGGTTCATATGGTGGACATAAAATCATAAGCCTATTCTGAAGAGTGGCCATAATTCTACGAAGAAAACAGGAACTTTGGAAGATAGTAGGTGTTGCACATCCATAAGGCAATCCACAGTCCATTCATAAATTAGGCAGGATGAATGCTGAGAAGCTTTCTACTAGACATGACAAATCCATTGATGCATTCTCTTTTCTAATGTCTACAACCACAGACACGGTGGGATACACAGACATAGAAACACTTGCCTTGTCAAAGCACTCAGTAGACACAGTCCATTCCAAACCAAACAAACTGCCTTTCCTACCTATTCTCAGAACATGAGACAAAACCACAAACTCACACCCACAACCACAAAGGCACCTCCTTCCTCCAAGTAGGTATGTGACTATCTGGAGAGCCCTCTGACTGGTGGACCATTTTATGTTCCCCCAAAACGGCCTGTCCTGTCTCAGATCAGGTCTCTTTGGCTAACTCTGTGAAATTGTCCGGGACCAGCAGTGAGACACTACCTGCTTTCTCAGGAAAGGCCCCTCTTCAGAGCTCACCTGGCATTTGGCCATACTCACATCAGTATTTACAAAGAAAGACGGACTCTGTCCTCTGTAAATCTAAACAAGTGAGCCCACTGGGACTGGAACTGGGACTGCCTCTGGGTGCCTGGATTCCAAGTTTAGAGTGTTCCTTCACCAAGAAAATTAGATGAGGTCACTTCTTTCTGGAACTGATTGAATTTGCTGCCTTTGCAACCACTTTGTCCTAACAGTTGCTTCCAAGGGTCTCATGAGATGGAGGCTGCCCCTATTTCCTGTTACAATTTCACAATATAGAAAGTTATATCAACCATAGGCACCTGGGAACAGCTCTCTACATAGGCCTGGTTTGGTCCATCTTCTCTACATTAAGAAGATAGAGGCTGATTCAGACACATCCCTTCGTCATGACCAGGTTGTTTGCAATTGAAGATGACTTTTTCTCTCTCAGGTACTTCATAGTTCCCTATATCTTCTCCAGGGATTATATCTGCATAGACCTTTGAGCTTCTCAGCAGGTGAAAGTCTCCCTACATTTTTGTATTGTAAGACCAACTCAGTCCTGCTCTTTTGTAAAGATAGATTGAGGGAACAGTATATGGTTAGGGTTAATAACAGGTTCGATTTGTGTTAGGAATCATTCTGCTGGATGAATAAGAATATTGGGATCCTGTGGTATTTATAAGAATATAGAGGTGAAATATAAGTATGCAATGGAATTCTAGATAAGATTTGAAGCCCAGAAGTGCACTGGGCACTGGAGTGGGAAACTTAGCTTTGAACAATGTTCTGCACAGATATCTCAGATAAATCGATATATAATGGCAAAGGACCATGTACCTTGGTTGATTGAATGTGTAAGAAAACATCCAGTCAAAAAGGGATAGTCGGTAGGATTAGGAAGATAGTGTAGGTTTAGATAGAAGAGTGAGAATAGGATTTGGACCAAAAGTACTTTAGCAATAGAGTTTTGGTTAGAGAGTGAATGTAAATGTCAGCACATGTGAAGAGTTGGTCACAGTGATGAACTGGAAAAAATATGTAGGAAAGCATTTATCAATAGAAACATTAGGAAATCAGGCAAAGTATAAAGTGAGTGATAGGATTAGACATTTTCAACAGGTTGAGATTTAATATATAATCTTAGGAAGAAACAAATATGTAGTCACCGACAGGATAGACATTTGAGAGCATTAGGCAACCTGGACATGGATGGTTTTAGTAATCCATGCTCACTTCCTATTTAGGATTTGGTACAATCATAAGTGTGACATTTGCGTTTTGTGTCCAGAATATTACACTGAAAAAATGTATATTTATATCAGGTGACATGAGTATTTCTTCCACCATTTCTGGAAGCAATATGTTGAAGACATATAAATTAGTATTGGGGGTACAAATACGTGCACCCTGTGTCTCTGAATATAGAGAAAATGTATGAATAGACAATAGTGTGAATAAAGAATATAATTGGTTTCAACGTTAAAAAATGGATTGAAGTGATATCTGAAAATATAAAGAAAATTTTATATTGATAAACATACATTCATTCAAACCAATTATACATCTATTTGTAATATTAGGGTTATGGTTTATCATAAAGGGTGTGAGTTTTGCTTCAAAATTGATTATGAAAATGGAAAATAATGTGTTTGGGTAGAAGTCACATGAAAAGACCAGTCAAGACACCTGGAGGAATACATGTGTTCTGAAGCAGGAATTGATTGAAAGTGAAACAAATGCCCATAAATTTGTGAATTTGTGGATGAAATATATATCCTATGATGTCCATAATACGAATAAATATTAATGTACCAGGGTTTAATAAAAATGAACGTCAAAATGCACAGCTTGTCATATCGGAATCAAGGTGCATTGATGTTAAACTTGGTCAGTTACTGTAGAAATATTAGTCAAATCTGTTTTTCAGGTGGATGAATATTTCTGAGAATAATCTTGTGAAAAGTTGATTATAAATCCAAGTCCATGAACATGAATAAATTTAGGGAGTGTAAATAAGACACATATATTTCATATTTTCAAAAATCTGGAGAGTGTATATATATATATATATATATATATATATATATATATATATATATATATATATATTACACAAAACACACACACAGACATTAAAAAGTAGCAATATATATGCCACTCAAAATTCATCTATAAATATATATCATCCAAAGATGCAAAAATATTTATTTTACTGAACATGAGTTTATGTATAATGTTTTTCTACTAGGAAGCTCCCCTATAGGTGGAATTTTCAGTTCCAACAACGATTTGGAGGAGTGATCTCTTCTCACAATTTGTATCTACCAAGTCAGCCAACTCACAAAAATGTACATGTGATACCAGGTAGGATACTATAAATGCATATAAAAATACATGTGATGAATAGGCTACAGAGAAAGGGACAGGAATTCATATATTTGTTAATTTTAAAAACACATGGAGAACTATTTCAATTGAAAATTGACCAGATTTATAACACCTACCATTTATCATGCAAAAGGCAAGTCCAAATATACAACATGCCTCCTCTGAAATGCTTGTATTTCTATTCTGTTTGCGTTACTTTTCTCCATCATATTAGGATTAGTAGTCAGAGTCTAGTAGGGTATGTGAATATTTCTGAGAATAATCTTGTGAAAAGATGATTATAAATCCACATTCATGAATATGAAAAATTTAGGATGTGTAAAATAATACACATATATTTCATATTTTGAAAAATCTGGAGAGTGTGTGTATATATATATATATATATATATATATATATATATATATATATACACACACACACACACAAACATTCACAGACATTAAAAAGTAGCACTATATGCCAATTTAAAATCACCATGAAATATATATCATCCACAGATCCAAATAAATTCATTTTACTGAACATCGATTTATGTATAATGTTGTTCAACTAGGAAGCTCACCCACAGGTTGAATTTTCAGTTCCAACAGCGTTTAGGAGGAGTGATCCCTTTTCACAATTTGTATCTGCCAATTCAGCCTCCACACAAGAACGTACGTGTGGTAACAGTTAGGATTCTAAATGTGCATATAAAAATACAGGTGCTGAATAGGCTTCAGAGTAAGGGAGACAGGAATTCACATATTTCTTAACTTTTAAAATACATGGAGAACTATTTCAAAAAAAATTGACAAGATTTAAAACTCCTACACTATATAATTCAAAAGGCAAGCCCAACTATCCACCATGCCTCCTCTGAACTGCTTGTAGTTCTATTCTTTTGGGGGTATTTTTCTCCAACATATTAGGATTAGTAGTCAGAGTCTAGTAGGGTATGTGTTAATGTCAGTGATTCAGTATTTTGAATGGAAAATAGGAAAATGAATCCAATGTGTATGCAAATATGTGCTTCAGAAAAATCTTCCCACTCTCATCCAGAACAATCCCTTGACATTACCTTCGCCCCAAGTAAGACACAATTAGAGGAAAAGAGATAGAAAATATGTGAATACATATCTGAAATGGAATTTGATCAGGAGTTCACAACCATGGAGGTGGTAGAGGAGTTTTCAAAAGTAAGGGACAGGGTAAGCACTCCACAATCACAGAGCTCTGCTGGCCTAAAGACTTCTTGAGAAACTGCCTCTGAGTTTGGGCACTTGAAATATATGTTGTTTTCAGGAGCTTTTGCTTCCTTCTAGTGAGACGATCAAAGCTGGGTCAGCATCTATGTGACCTGGAGGACATAAATTGTAATATTCCAATGAACATGAGGGAGCAGTGCTGAATTCTCTCTTTGTAGGTATACTATGGCCACTTGGGGCTAAGTGTGCCCCCGCGTGGATTGTATATTCATTTGTTCCTCTTCCACTCTTCATTGTGTTTCTTGCTGCTGCACTGCGACTTTGGTATTTGCTTCACGAAATACATGGAGTTCAACTGGGACACAGTGGTCTAAGTGTCTGCCCGTGTGGACTGTGAAGCCATTTAGTAATCCTCCACTTTTCCTGGTGTTTCTTGCTGCTGCACTGCGAGTTTTGTATTTGCTTCATGAAATACAAGGAGTTCAACTGGGACACAGTGCTGGAGGGAGTTCTATCACATGTGGTGGCTCACACATGAGCATTCATGAAACCGGCCTCTATACCACATAGCTTGCTCCCTTGACCATAGCAACCTGATTCTGTAAATTACCCTAAAACCTCTCCATATAACAAGATGTGTTTACTTATAATGGTCTCCTGGCTGCACCATGTCCGTCTCATGACATTTGGAATCCAAAGGCAGATCCACATGGCCCCATCACAGATGTTTTATCACACACCTGCCTACCGCTGCTCTAGGCCCTCTACTCATCAGGCTCCAAATTACTGGCATCTCGGTTCTACACCATTTTCATTAAACCCAATCAATCAAGGCACTGTCTGGTACACTCATGATCAGAAATAGGACATCCAAAGGTTCTGTATGCCACCTGTTCATGGGAATTTCAAAAATTTAAACTATTTATCTAGCCATTTATCAAGGATGAAGTTGGAGGCACAGTGGATTTCAATTCATGCAGGAACCATTAAATGGTGAGTATGATCATTTCAATGAAAACTCTGGAGAACTCTCACAGGCAAGGCTTCCCAAAGAGTGTCCAAAAGGTCACCTGAAGCCAGGCTCATTGAGGTCTACAATTGAGATCCATGAGTGTTTTGATCTCAACTATGGCTGCCAAGTCTTTCAGAATAAAATCTTGTGGTATCCTGACTGAGATTCCCAGTGCTCTGTGGAAAGCTACCCTGGGCCTACATCTCAGGTTCCAAGGGCGACTCTCATGCATGGCCTCCTCAAATCCCAACACAACTCATGGCAATACTTCACTAAGCTCAGTTCCAGGACACAGTGTCTAAAAGGAGTCACACCAGAGTTCAGGCCCAGGAGGACCCAGTAATCTCTTCCAGCTACCACACATATGACCACAATTTAAATCAAAACACTCCCACATGGGCCTCATCTTCTTCTACACAGACACGCATCATAACCTCTGGCTGGAAGTTTCCATGAGGGGTGCAGCCCAAGACAGTGTCCAAAATAAGCTCCATTGCCCCTCATTTGCCAAAAGTCAGGGTGGCCTAAACACCCTTCCTTTGAACCAGGAGTGATCAAATAAGCCTGCCTTTAATACTGCTCTGCTTCTCCAATTTGAGGCCTAATGACTGTCAGGTGTAGATTTTCTATGTGATTTGGAGTCATGAGAAAACCCAAGCACCTATGGGCTATCCACTGTAGGGCTTTGAAGAACTCATTTGACCCAAATGATCCCTATTCTCACTTGACGGAAGTCAGGAACTGAAAAGGTCGGGCGAACTTCGGAGGAAAAGACCACCAAGAGACTGTCTCATGCCACAGCAAAGGGTTTATTGGGGGTCCAGCATGCTGAGGCTCAGAGCTCACTTCAGAGGAGCAAAGAACAAAGAGCCCCGAGAACAACTTGAGCAGAGTTTATATACATTCTTTAGAGAGGGCAGGGACTTTACATACATCATAGCCTCCTTTAGAAAATCATCATATACCGCGGGAAAATCAAATAATAACTCTAAAACATGATTAGCACATTCATTGGCAAGAACAGGTTGGGCAGCGGGTGATTGCTCAGCCGTGAGAAGGAGTATACATTTAAACTGATTGGTTGAAGCACTGAGATGTATACGTGCAAATCTGCATGGTTTCTGGGAAGGGGTGGTTAAGTAACGAGGTGGTCAGGGAAGATTTCAACACACATCTAATGGGAAGATCCCGGAATTGTCTTAAGTGCCACAGGAATTTCAGGTTCTGAGTGCAGCTTGGAAAATGTACAAAACCTGGTTCTTTACGTTTCAATTTCAATTTCTTTTATTCTTTCATTTCCCACCCCTTTTTCTGACTACTTTTAATCTTAAAAGTAATGAATCAAAATTATTGTGGGGTTTCACATTCTATTCCTACCAGTGCAGCATATTTCTGTCTGATTATCATGAGTTTCACCTGCCTAATCTGAGCCTGGAGAAAGGAAACTATGTGGTTAAGCAAACAAGGTCCCACAGTTAGCAACACCATAAGGATGATCAGGGGTCCAGCTAAGTCTGATATTAGTGTAGTTACCAGGGGTACTCGGTTAACCATGACTCAAAGCACCCTTGTTGAATCTCCCATTCTCTCTGGCGCTCTTCAAGGTATTTTCTTAATTTACTCATGAATTATTTTGCAACTCCAATATGGTCAGCATAAAAACAACATTCTTCTCTCAGTGCAACACAGAGGCCCTCTCCCTCATCAAGAGGAGGTCTAATCCTCACCTGTTCTGTAAAACAACTTCAGAGAGAGAGGTTAAGGATTCCTGCAAAGCTGTGATGGAGGTCTCTAACGTCTTCAAGTCTTGATTTATTGCTGTTTCTAATTGGGCCATTTGTTGTTAACCACGCATCATAGAAGCTGTTCCCATACCCACTCCTGCAGCAGCTCCTATCCCCAATAGGATGGCTACAGTAAGGGACAATGGTTCCCCTTGATATCGGGTTGTTTGTCCCCCTAGTAGACCTTCAAATGATTAGGCATTATGATAGAGTACCCTGGAGAGTATCTGCACCATTACACAATAATTTACAGGGCTGTCAAAGACCTGGGCTGAAATACAAGGAGTTCTGACTGTGTGGAGTTCAGTACCATAAAGGTTCCTTTAATTAGTTCCCAGGGGGAGGAGTCAGATGTACTCTGGACTGGGGAAGTAGGCAAAGACGGAATCCAGGAAGTATTAGATGGTAGAGGGGTTCTGGTAGATCTAGGCATGGAAGGTTTAGGAGGCTTAATCCCTGGCTTGAGGGGATTGGGTCCTATTGCTGTGGGATTTTCTTTCTTTTTAAGCCAGACGGTGAACCAGAGACCAAATTCATCACCTGGGCCATAAATATAGAATCGCATTCCCCACGTATTTTCCATAGGCCAGGTTTTTCTGAGGTAGCCCCTTCCTTTGGAAGTGAAAGTTATATTGAGGGGGTAACATAGAGTATTCTTTCCACAGCGAGTTTTTGACACCACTGGGCAAGCAGCACATTTCTTGGGATCAATCCAGGTGTCATTTCATCCTACCAGAATCATACCTTTCTGGGGAGTTTGGGTTCCACCATGCAGCTTTCGTTTGTTCACAACCCCAAGATCTACAATAAAAGTCACTGGGTCCTCCACAGGTTTGGGCCTGTTTTATGACTTTGGAAATCAGGTGGGCACACATAATAGTCAAGACTGGCTAGTTTACACCTGAGCTGGGGGAGATGACATCCATAATTCATGGGTTAAGGTGGTCTATGTTGCCCTGGTTAGGGTTTGAGTGGGATCTGTGTGGGGTCCTCTATGTCAGGGAGATCCCATTCAGGGAAGCCTATGGCAAGCTGACAAATGTCCGGGTGGAGAGATGGCCACCAAGTCTATAAGGTGGCTGTTTGTGAAATAGATCACACTACTTGCCCATTAGGATTCATTACTTGCCCTTGTTGCTGAGCACGCTGATGGGGATTAGGGCTGCTGGTGGTCATGGGAAGAATCCATAGCCCTACCCACATGACGGACACGCAACTTGAGATGGATACCAGTCTGTAGAAGTTTCCAGCCAGAGTCTGTACAGGGCTCAGGCATGAGATGGGAGGCATTGATCCAGGAAGTGATCCCATCCACTTTCACCACTGTGGGTGTTATAAGCAGCACCTGGTATGGTCCTTTCCAGTGGAGTTCCAGGGATGACACCTGACGCCATCTCACGTAGACGAAGCCTCCCACTTGATATCAATGTGGGGTTCCCTCGTCTCCAGTCTGATAAGCAGAGGCCAAATGTTTCCACAGGTATCGCTGGGTGCTGGGTTTGTTAAAGGGCTTTAAATCTGTCAAGCAAGGGGGTGTGAAAGGAATCATTAAGTCTCATAGTTGGGATTAGGTCCCCTACTGGAGGAAGGGCACCATTGAGAATTTCATAAGAGGTGAGGTTACACAAAGAGGCGGAGGGGGTATTTCTTTCACAAAACAGTGCATAAGGTTGGAGCATAGTCCAATTTTTTATGCCAGTATCCAAGCTTAATTTTGTTAAGTACTCTTTGATGGTTCTATTCATCCTTTCTACCTGTCCTGAGCTATAGGGTCTATAAGCACAATGTAACTTCCAATTAATCCCCAGGGTCCTGGCAAATCCCTTACTTTCCTGGGGCATGAATGCCGGTCCGTTAGCGGACCCTATTACCTTAGGCAGGCCGAACCTTGGAAAAATGTCTTCTACGATCTTTTTGACTACCATCTGAGCTGTTTCTTTCTTCATGGGGAAGGCTTCGACCCATCCTGAAAAAGTATCTACAAAGACTAGGAGATATTTAAGTTCATACCTTGCTGGCTTAATTTCAGTAAAGTTCAATTCCCAGAATTGTCCTTGTCTGGTTCCTTGTAAGCGCTTCCCTGCAGGAAGCTTGGATGGGTAAGCATTAACTACTTGGCAGACTTGACAAGCTCTAGTCACCTGCTCAGCTATTTCTTTCCTCTGTGAGTCAGTCAATAATAAGTCCTTTCTCCGGTCCTTTAAGAGTGCCTATATCTTCTCTGAGTCTAAGTGGGTGAGCTGGTGTACGTCTTTGACATAAAGGTGGGCTTTTTGAAATTGTAAACTTGGCTCTGTAGGATCCCAGAGTTCTGTATCTGTCTCCTCAGATGATAAGTTGCCTGAATGTTCCAGTGCGGCCAAGTCTCCTGATTGTTGTTCCCCCTGGTGTGGAAAAAGTTAACACAGTCACTCCATTTAGGGCTGCCAATTAAGCTTCCTCATCTGCCCTTCTTTTTCCAACCGCCAAGGGTTCGTTTCCCTTCTGGTGCCCTGGGCAGTGCACTATAGCTAGTGCCTTAGGGCCCTACACTGCTGAGAGAAGTTGGAGGATCTCATCTTTGTTCTTTATTTCTTTCCAGGTGGAGGTTAATAACCCCCTTTGATGGTAAATAGCCCCGTGCACATTTGCAGTGGCAAATGCATAGCGGCTATCAGTGTATATGGTGACCCTTTTGCCTGTTGCTAGTTCCAATACTTTCGTAAGGGCAATCAGTTCTGCTTTTTGGGCTGATGTCAGTTCTGGGAGACCAGAGGAACAGATGACATTAATTTTGCTAACTACTGCTTCTCCAGCCCACCGCTTACCATCTTGGAGGAAGCTGCTGCCATCCATAAACCATACAACTTCAGGGCAAGGCAGTGGCTGATCCTTCAAGTCTCGTCGTATACTGGTTTCCTCTGCCAGTATGTGTTGACACTCATGAGCAACGGGTCTTGATGATTCTTCTGGCAGCAGTGTAGCCGGGTTGAGTGGAGCAGCGGGTCCCAGCGTGATTCTGTCTTTGTCAAGCAAGAGGTTCTGGTAGTGGGTTATTCTAGAGTTTGATAGCCACATCTCTGGAGGCTGACAGATGATGCACTCCAGGGCATGGGGGACTATAATCGTTAGCTTCTGTCCCAACGTTAATTTATCAGCATCTTTTATTAGAAGGGCTGCCGCTGCTATAGCTCTTAAGCAATGGGGCGACCCACTAGCCACTGGGTCCAGTTTATTTGATAAGTATTCTACCGGCCTTTTCCAAGGTCCCAAAGTCTCAGTGAGCACAACCCGTGCTATTCCTTTCTTTTCCTCGATGTAGAGACTGAAGGGTTTTTCTATATCTGGGAGTGCTAAGGCTGGAGCAGATAGCAGCACCTTTTTTCTGACATTATCAAAAGCTTGTTGGTGCTCAGGGGTCCATTGGAAGTGGGCATCCCCCTTTATCAGCGGGTATAAAGGGGCAGCCAGAGACGCGAACCCAGGAATCCATAACCTGCAAAAGCCGGCAGTCCCAAGAAACTCCCTGAGTTGTCTCTTATTAGATGGGGGCAGTATCTGCACAAAGGTTCGTTTTGCGGGCTCAGTGAGCCATCCTTTGCCACCCCTAAGAGAATAACCCAGGAAGATTACTTCTTGCTGACAAATTTGGGCCTTTTTGGCAGAAGCCCTATATCCAAGCCGAGCAAGCTTGGAAAATAATGCTTGGGTCCCAGACTCATAGTTCTCTTTGGTGTCGGCTGCCAGTAGCAGACCATCCACATATTGGAGTATGGTGACATCGGGGTGTGCAGTTTTGAAGTCATTGAAGTCCTTGTGGAGGGGTTCATCAAAGAGAGTGGGAGAGTTTTTGAACCCCTGTGGGAGTCTAGTCCAGGTTAGTTGGACAGATGTTCCTTTTTTGGGGTCTATCCACTCAAAAGCAAACAGCAACTGACTGTCCTTATGTACGGGCAAGCAAAAGTGAGCATCTTTTAAGTCTAGCACAGTGTACCATTCCTGCTCCAGATTCAGAGCGCTAAGCAAATTATATGGATTCGGTACAGTGGGGTGAATCTCCTGCGCTCTGTTGTTGATCTCTCTTAGGTATTGAAGCGTCCGGTAGTCCCCAGTTCCTGGCTTTCTTACTGGTAGCAGGGGGATATTCTAGGACAAATGACAGGGCCTTAAGACCCCAAGAGCCAGGTATTTCTGAATATGGGCCCTTATCCCATCCTTAGCTTCTTTGATTAGAGGATATTGTTTAACACTGATTGGAGAGATAGAGGCTTTTAATTCTACTACTATTGGAGGTTGTTATATGGCTAGACCTAACCCAGCAGTTTCTGCCCAGGCATTAGGATAATCTTTTATCCATTTCTGGGGTAGTTTGCCTGTTTGATCAGTCCTAGGAGGCGCGAAGTGTTGATGTTCATCTTCTACGGATGTTGTCAAAGCCATGACTATGGGAGTTTTTACTGAAGGCTTTAGAAACTCCACTTGGGGACCATCAGGGTTAAAGGTTATTCTAGCCCAGAGTTTGGTAAGCAGATCCCAGCCCATCAATGGGGCTGGGCATTCTTGGATTACTTGGAAAGCGTGGTGGACTTTTCCATTTCCTAGGTCCATAGTCCTCTTAGTTGTCCCAGCCCAATATCTACTGCCATTAGTACCTTTAACAGGGGACCATTTATTTGATAGGGGGCCCAGTGGGGTCTTAAAGGTTTATTATACTGCTCCTGTATCCACTTCAAAGTTCACTGGGGTCCCCTCCACTTTAAATGTTACCCTGAGCTCGGAGAGGGGATCCGAGCCCCGACTTTCCTAGTCCTCTTCTAGAGTCAGCACGGCGGACTGGCATCTCTGCTTCTTTCGGGGGCACTCTTTGGCCTAGTGTCCTGTTTTCTTTACAGTAGGCACACTGATCTGAGGCCAGGGGCAGCCATTGGCGGGGGCCCAGGTATCCCTTTCTGTCTCCCTGCTTTTTAACTTCTGGCATATTTGGTGCTCTGACCAGAACCTTAGTCAATGCTTTAGTCTGCCTTTTGCTCCTTTCATCCTCCTTTTGTTCCCTTCCCGTCTCTCTCCTCTGTTCCCTTTCCTCCTCAGTTTCTCTCTTATAATATACTTTCTCAGCATCTCTTACTAAATCTCTCAAGGTCTTATCTTGTAATACATCTAGACGTTGTAACTTTCTCTTAATATCTAGGGCAGCCTGCTCGATAAAGGCCATTGCAACAGATGCTTGTTCATCCTCTGCCTGAGGATCAAAAGGAGTATATTTCCTATATGCTTCCATAATTCTCTCCAGAAACATAGAGGGAGACTCATTAGGCCCTTGGATAATCTCTCTTACCTTGGCCAAATTAGTCGGCCCTCTGGCGGCCACTCGGAGACCTGCTATTAGAGTCTGGCGATAAGTGGACAGATGCTACATACATTTAAAGGTGTTTGGGTGCCAGTTGGATCGGTTCATTGGCCCGTAGGGACGGAGAGGAAGCATCATAGGTGCTTCCGAGTTTTCTATTATCCGTCACCAGCGGGTTCCTTTAGGTGGCCCAGCTTCCTCCAGGGGAGGAGGGGTTGCTGCTGCTGAAGAGAAGTCCCCTGGAGTGCTTGGGTCTGGCCCAATTGCCTCTAGCGGCGGAGAGGCTGAGTCAGCGGCGAGAATATCATCTGGAACGTGTTGGGGGTTGGAGAGCGAGGGTAGATGATAAGGAGTGGGAGGAGTGTCCAGTCTTGTGACTCAGGGAGAATGGAAGGAAGAGGGGGAGGAGTGGAAGGTTTGAATGATAGGATGCTGGGGGAAGGGGTATATGGCTGTTGATCTGGGTGGCCACGTGGCCCCAGCTGAAAGACAATATCTCTGACTTTTCGGATTAGAGGGAAGTAGAAGGATCCTTCTGGGGGGCCACCTGACTCCGAGAATGGGCCATTCTGAAGCACAGAGAATCTGCCAGGTACGGCATTTTACTGAAAAAGAAAGATTCTGGGCCCTTGAGCGGACATCAGTCCAATGATCAAGTGTCAGGGACAGAGAAGTGGAAGTGCTTTGTCCCATAATGAGAGTTACTCAAACAGGGACAGTGAAGACACAAACGCAACACAGACAAAGACAAACAGTAAACGTTTAACATGAGTCCAAGACAAAGATTAGAACTGAGTAACTGCCAAAACCTGATGGGTTAGACAATAAAGACAGCCGGTAAACTCAACATGAGTTCAGAACAATGACCAAAACTGAGTAGCCGGCAAAACCTGATGGGCTGGCGAACCGAATCCTGAAGCAAAATATAAACGAGTTGAAGAAATTAGTATTCCTTGATTTCTCTAGTCCTCTGGAGTGTCCCCCAGGAACGTGGCCTGTAGCTCTGTGACACATCTGTCAGCCACCATCAGAGAGAGCTAATGCTCTTCACTGACAGCCACTTTGCCAATCCATAACCTGAAACCCAAAACCAGAAAGAGGTGCCTTACTTACCCCGAGAGGAGTCCATTGGGGTCTTTTGTCCGCCGCTGCCGGATATCTCACCTGGGGCCTCCAGATGAATAGGTGGGGCGAACGTCAGAGAAAAAGACCACCAAGAGGCTTTCTCATGCAACAGCAAAGGTTTTATTGGGGGTCCAGCATGCTGGGGCTCAGAGCTCACTTTAGAGGAGCAAAGAACAAAGAGCCCTGAGAACAACTTGAGCAGAGTTTATATACATTCCTTAGAGAGGGCAGGGACTTTACATACATGATAGCCTCCTTTAGCAATTCATCATATACCATGGGAAAATCAAATAACAACTCTAAAGCATGATTAGCACTTTCATTTGCGGGAACAATTCGGGCAGGGGGTGATTGGTCAGCCCTAAGAAGGGGTATACATTTAAACTGATTGGTTGAATACCTGAGATGTATACTTGCTGAGCTGCAGGGATTCTGGGAAAGGGTTGTTAAGTAACTAGGTAGTCAGGGAAGATTTCAACACACATCTACTGGGCAGATCCGGGAATTGTCTAAACTGCCACAGGAAAGTGCAGCTTGGAAAGTTTACAAACCTGGTTCTTTAAATTTCAATTTCAATTTCAATTTCTTTTATTCTTTCAGAACCTTACAGAGAAAGGCAAGAGACTTAATCCACAATGACTGCTCTTTTGGCCATTTTGGTTTTGGATGCACACATGGGATCTTTCTTTCGATCCATCTGGTGCTGATAATCTAAGTCACAGCCTCACACAGGGCCAAGAGGCTAATTAAGACACAACCATTTTCAAAGCAATTACTACTCTGAGGTCAGTTACAGAACTCAGTCTCTGAGGAGAATCACACCAGTGTTCAAGGCTAGGTGCACCCAGTCATCTTTTCCAACCACCACATAAATGACCACAATTAAAACCAAAACAATTCCACATGGCCCTCATCTTCTTCCATAGAGTCACTCATCATAACCTCTGGCTGGAGGATTCCTTGAATGGCGCAGCTCAAGAAAGTGTCCAAAATAAGCTTCCTTGCCCCTCATTTGCCTAAACTCAGGGTGGCCTGGACACCCTTCCTGTGAACTAGGATTGATCACATAGGTCTGCCGCTAATACTGCTCTACTTCTCCAATTAGAGGCCTACTGACTGTCAGGTATAAATTCCTTATGTGATTTGGATTCATGATTAAACCCAAGCACCTCTGAAGAGCTTGGAAGAACTCATTTGACCCAAAAAATCCCTATACTCCCTTGAAGAAGGTCAGGAACCTAACAGAGGAAGGCAAGAGACATCATCCACAATGACTTATGTTTTTGCCATTTTGGTTTTGGATGCACACATTGGATGTTTCTTTAGATCCATCAGGCGCTGAAAATCTAAGCCATAGCCTCTCACAGGGCCAAGAGGCTGATTCAGACACATGGCTTTCCAAAGCAATTAAGCAAAGAGCCACAGGTGATGCCCATTCATTTCCATTTGAAAACTGTTTCCTTCAGGCTTCACAAAGGGGTGGCCTGAGGCAAAGACCTTCCTGACATTCAGGGCAAAAGATCAATAGGTTAGCAAAAGGCCCAAAACAGGGTTTCTCCACTGAGGCTTTTCTGGTCACACTGATATCTGAGTTTTCTGAGATGCTCCAATTCCCTCCAGCTATCCAGAACATAGCCATGTCACAGAGTTTGGAGGTGGTACATATTTTGGACACAAAACCATGAACCTATTCTGGAGAGTGGCCAAAATTCAGGAAGAAAACAGAAACTTAGTAAGATAGTAGGTGTTGCCCATCGATAAGGCAACCTGCAGTCCATTACTAAAATGGACAGGATGAATGCTGGGAAGCTTTCTACTAGACAGGACACATCCATTGATGCATTCTCTTTTCTCATGTCTACAACCATGGACACAGTGGGAGACACAGACACAGAAACACTTGCCTTGTCAAAGTTCTTTCTAGAAATAGTCCACTCCAAACCAAACACACCGCCTTTCCTACCTATTCTCAGAACATGAGACAAAACCACAAACTCACACACACACTCAAAAAGGCACCTCCTTCCCCCAAGTAAGTCTGTGACTATCCAGAGTGTCCTTTGACTGGTGGGCCATTTTATGTTCCCCCGAAAAGGCCTGTCTTGTCTTAGATCTGGTCTCCTTGTCAAACACTGTGAAGTTGTCAGGAGCCTGTTCTGACCACTACATGCTTTCTCAGGGAAGGCCCGTCTTCAAAACTCTCCTCGCATTTGGCCATCCTCACATCAGTAGGTACCAAAAAAGACAGACTCTGTCCTTGGTAAATCCAAACATGTGAGCCCACTGGGACTGAGACTGGGACTGGCTCTGTGTGCCTGGCTTCCTGGATCCCAAATTCAGAGAGTTCCATCACCAAGGAAGTGAGGTAGGTCACTTATTTCAAGAATTTAATGAGTTCACTGCCTTGGCAACCACTTTGTTATAACAGTTGCTTCCAAGGGTCCCATGAGATGGAGGATACCCTACTTCCTCTGACACTTTCACTAGTTAGAATGGTATATCAACCATATGGAACCAGAAACAGCTCTCCACATTGTCCTGGTTTGGTCCATATTCTCTCCATTAAGAATAGAGAGGCTGATTCAGACACAACTCTTCATCCTGACAAGGTTGTTTGCCATGGAAGATGACTTTTGCTCTCTCAGGTCCTACATAGCTGCCTAATACTTCTCCAGGGATCATTTCTGCTTGGACCATTGAGTTTCTAAGCAGGTGGAAGATCCCCTACATTCCTGTATTGTAAGACAAACTCTGTCCCTGCTCTTCTGTAAAGGTAGATTGAGGGAACAGTGTATGGTTAGGGTTAATAACAGGTTCGATTTTGGTGAGGAGTCATTCTGTTGGATGAATAATGGTATTGGGAACCTGCGATATTTACAAGAATATATAGGTAAAATATAAGTATGGAAACAGAAATCTAGGTATGATTTGAAGCCCAGAAAGACATTGGGACCTTCTTTGGGATACTTAGCTTTGAATTATGTTCTGCACAGATGTCTAAGATAAATCGATATACAATGTTATAGGACCTTGTACCTTGGATGATTGAATGTCGAAGAGAACATCCAGGATAAAAGGGATAGTTGGTAGTATTAGGAAGACAGTTTGTAAGTTTAAAAAGAAGAGTGAGTATAAGTTTTGGACCAAAAATTCTTTAGCAATAGGGTTTCGGGTAGAGAGTGAATATGAATGTCAGAACGTGTGAAGAATCAGTCACAATGATGAACTGGGGAAAATATGTAGGAAAGCAGATATCCATAGAGACATTAGGAAATCATGCAAAGTGTAAAGTGAGTGATTGGATTAGACATTTTCAATATGATTGAGTTTCAATATATAATCTTAGGAAAAAACAAATATGTAGTCCCCAAAAAGATTGACAAGTGGGAGCATTAGGCAGCCTGGACATGGATGTTTTTAGTAATCCATGTTCATTTTCCATTTAGACTTTGGTACAATCATAAGTGTGATGTTTGCATTTTCTGACGAGAATATTACTGTGATAAAATGTATATGTGGATCAGGTAACATGAGTATTTCTTCCACCATTTCTTGGAGCCATATTTTGAAGATGTATAAATTAGTATTGTGGGTAAAAATAGATGTACCCTGTGTCTATGAATATAGAGATAATGCATGAATAGAGCGTAGTGTGAATAAATAATATTACTTGTTCCAACTTTAAATAATGGATTAAATTGATATCTAAAAATATTCAGGAAATCTTATATTGATATACATACATTCATTTCAACCAGTAATACATCTAATGGTAATATTAGGGTTGTGGTTTATCCTGAAGTGTGTGTGAGTTTTGCTTCAAACTGATTATGGAAATCAAATATAATATTTTTGGAAAGAAGTCTCATGAAAAGACCAGACAAGAAACATGGAGGAATACTTGTGTTCTGAAGCAGGAAGTGATTGACATTGAAACAAATGTCTAAAAATTTGTGAACTTGTGGATAAAATATATATCCTACGACGTGCATAAACTGCAGAAATAGTAATGTACCATTGTTGAATAAAAATGAACGTCAAATTATATGTCATGTCCCATAGGAGTCTACTTGCGTTGATATTAAACTGGGTCAGTTACTCTAGAAATGTTAGGATTTGTGTGCAGCTTTCACTGAAGTCAGTTTTCAGTACTAGGAAACAAATATATATTTCAAGTTGATGAATAATTCTGAGAATAATCTTGTGAAAAATCGATTATAAATCTAAATACATCAACATGAATAAATTTAGGGAGTATATATAAGAAACATATATTTCATATTTTGAAAAATCTGGAGAGTATGTATATATATATATATATATATATATATATATATATATATATATACACAAAACATACACACAGACTATAAAAAGTAGCAATACATACGCTAATCGAAATTCATCATTAAATATATATAATTCACATATGCAAAAATAATTATTTTACTGAACATGGATTTTTGTATAATGTTTTTCTATTAGGAAGCTCACCCATAGGTTGAATTTTCAGTTTCAACAGCGTTTAGGAGGAGGGATCTCTTCTCACAATTTGTATCTTCCAAGTCAGACAACACAAAAAAATTAACCTGTGATACCAGGTAGGATTCTATATGTGCATATAAATATACATGTGCTGAATAGTCTATAGAGAAAGGGAGACAGGAATTCACATATTAGTTAATTTTAAAAACACATGGAGAATTATTTTAACCAAAAATTGACTAGATTTATAACACCTACCCTTTATCATGTAAAAGGCAAGTCCAAATATACACCATGCCTGCACTGAACTGCATGTATTTCTATTTTGTTTTGGTTATTTTTCCTCCATCATATTAGGATTAGTAGTCAGAGTCTAGTAGGGTATGGGTTAGTGTCATGGTTTCAGTATTTTGATTGGAAAATAAGAAAATGAATCCAATGTGTATGCAAATATGTGCCACACAAAAATATTCCCACTCTCATCCAGAACAATGAATTGCCATTACCTTCACCCCAAATAAGACACAATTAGAGGAGAAGAGTTAGAAAATCTGTGAATACATATATGGAATGGAACATAATCAGGAGTTCACAACCTTGGAGGTGGTAGAGGAGTTTCCAAAAGTTAGGGTCAGGGTAAACACTCCACAAACATGGAGCTCTGCTGGCCTAAAAACTTCTTGAGAAACTGTCTCTGAGTTTGGGCACTTGAAATATATGTTGTTGTCAGGAGCTTTAGCTTCATTTGTAGTGAGACCATCAAAGATGGGTCTGCATCTATGTGACCTGGAGAACATGGTTTCTTTTTTTTTAATGAACATAAGGGAGCAGTGCTGAATTCTCTCTTTGTAGGTAAACTGTGGCCACTCGGGTCTAAGTGTCTCCCCATGTGGACTATGAAGCCATTTGGTCATCCTCCACTTTTTGTGGTGTTTCTTGCTGCTGCACTGGGAGTATGGTATTTACTTAACGAAATACAATGAGTTCAACTGGGACAAAATGCTAGAGTGAGTTCTGTCATGTGTGGTGGGTCAGGTTCTCCAGGAGAATGCACCAACAAGTCTTCTATCCAACATAGCTTGTCCCCTTGACCATAGCAACCTGTTTCTTAAAATTGACGTTAAACCTCTCCATATAACGAGATGCCTTTACATATAAGGGTCTGCTGGCTACACTATTTCAGTCACAAGCCATTTGGAAGCCAATGGAATATCCACAAGGCCCCACCACAGATATTTTATCACACATCTGCACACCACTGCTCTAGGCCCACTACTCAGCAGGCTCCAACTTACTGGCATCTCTGTTCTACACCATTTTCATAAAACCAAGTCAATTAAGCCACTGTCTGGTACACTCATGATCAGAAACAGGACATCCAAAGATTCTCCAGTGCCACCTGGTCATAGGAATTTCAAATGTATCATGGTATTTATCTGAGATTAGGAAGATAGACGGTAGGATTAAAAAGAAGGGTGAGTAAAGGATTTGGACATTAAGTTCTGCTTCTCCAATTTGATGCGTATTGTCATGCATGGGCGACTCTCATGCCTGGCCTCCGAAAATCCCAACACAATTCATAGCAATACATCTCTAAGGTCATTTCCAAAACTCCGTTTCAAAGGGGAATCACACCAGAGTTCAAGCCCAGGTGGACCCATTCATCTCTTCCAACCGCCACACAAGTGACCACAATTAAAAACAAAACACTCCCACATGGCCCTCATTTTCTTCCATGTAGACACTCATCATAATCCCTTGCTAGAGGTTTCCATGAGGGACACAGTCCAAGACAGTGTCCAAAATAAGCTCCCTTCCCCCTCATTTGCCTAAAGTCAGGGTGGCCTGGGCACCCTTCCTGTGAACCAGGAGTGATCAAATAGGCCTGCCATTAATGCTGCTCTGCTTCTCGAATTTGAGGCCTACTGACTGTGGGGTTTAGATACTTTATGTGAATTGGAGTCATGAGAAAACCCAAGAATCTCTGGGCTTCCCTCTGCAGGGCTTTGAAGAACCCATTTGAGTGAGTCTAGGAGTTGGACCAAAAGTTCTTTAGCAATAAGGTTTTGGTGAGAGAGTAAATGTAAATGTCAGCACATTTGAAGGGTCATTCCCAATGATGAACTGGAGAAAAGGTATTTGAAAGCAGATATCAATGGAGACATTAGGAAATCAGGCAAAGTACAAAGTGAGTGGTAGGATAAGACATTATTAACAGGGTTGAGTTTGAATCTATAATCATAGGAAGAAACAGATATGTAGTCACCAATAGGAATAATATTTGAGAGCATTAGGGAACCAGGACATGGATGTTGTTAGTAATACATGCTCACATTCAATTTAGGCTTTGGTACAGTCATAAGTGTGACCCTTGCATTTTGTGTCAGGAATATTACTGTGATGAAATGTATATGTATATCAGGTGACTAGAGTATTTTTTCCACCATTTCTGAAAGCAATATTTTAAAGACTTATAAATTAGTATTGGGGATACAAATACATAGACCCTGGGTCTATGAATATAGAGATGATGCCTTAATAGACCATACTGTGAATAAATAATATAACAGATTCCACTTTTAATATTGGATTGAATTGATATCTGAAAATACATAAGAAATTTTATGTTGATATACAATCATTCATTCCAAACAGTTATACATCTAATGGTAATAATAGAGTTATGGTTTATCATGATGGTTGTGTGAGTTTGCCCCAAAAGTGATTATGGAAATCGAAAACAATGTGTTCAGAAAGAAGTCTCATGAAAAAACCAGTCAAGAAAGCTGGAGGAATACATGTGTTCTGAAGCAGGAAGTGATTGAAAGTGAAACAAATGCCTATAAATTTGCTAAATTGTGGAAGAAATATATATCGTATGATGTGCATAAAATGAAGAAAACTAATATACCAGTGTTGAATAAAAATGAACGTCAAAATACACATCATGGAACATAGGAATCTACTTGCACCGATGTTAAACTGGGTAAGTTACTGTAGAAATATTAGCATTTGTATATACCATTCACTGAATTTAGTTTTCAGTACTAGGAAACAGATATGTAGTTCAGGTGGATGAATATTTCTGAGAATAATCTTGTGAAAAGTTGATTAGAAATCCAAATATCTGAACATTAATGAATTTAGGAGTGTATAATAAGACACATATGTTTTACATTTTGAAAAATCTGGAGAATATATATATATATATATATATATATATATATATATATATATATATATATATATACACACACACACAAAACCCACACAGAGCAATTAAAAAGTAGCAATATATATGCCAATCAAAATTCATCGTGAAATTTATATGATCCACATATCCAAAAATATTTATTTTACTGAACATGGATTTATATATAATGTTGTTCACCTAGGAAGCTCCCCCATAGGTTGAATTTTCTGTTCCACAATTTGTATCTGTCAAGTTGGCCACCTCACAAGTATGTACGTGTGATACCAGGTAGGATTCAATATGTGCATATACAAATACATGTGCTTAATAGGCTACAGAGAAAGGGAGACAGAAATTCACATATTTGTTAACTTTAAAAACACACGGAGAACTACTTCAATTAAAAATTGACTAGATTTATAACTCCAAACCTATATATTGCAAAAGGCAAGCCCAACTATACACCACCCCTCCTCTGAACTGCTTGTATTTCTATTCTGTTTGAGTTATTTTTCTCCATCACATTAGGATTAGTAGTCAGAGTCTAGCAAGCTATGGGTTAGTGTCAGGGAATCAGTATTTCGAATGGAAAATTGGAAAATGAACACAATGTGTATGCAAATATGTGCTACACAAAAATCTTCTTATTCTCTTCCAGAAAAATTTATTGTAATTAACTCCGCCCCAAGTAATACAGAATTAGAGAAGAAGAGTTAGAAAATCTGTGAATACATATCTGGAATGGAATATGCTCAGGAGTTCACAACCTTGGATGTGTTAGAGGAGTTTCCCAAAGTAAGGGACACAGTAAACATTTCTCAAATGTGGAGCTCTGGTGCCCTAAAGACTTCTTGGAACTGCCTATGTGGTTGGGCACTTGAAATATATATTGTTTTCAGGAGCTTTTGATTTCTTTCTAGTGAGACCATCAAAGCTGGGTCTGCATCTATGTGACCTGGAGGACATGGATTCTTATTTTCCAATGTACATGAGGTAGCAGTGCGGAATTCTCTCTTTGTAGGTAAACTGTGGCCATTGTGGGCTAAGTGTCTCCCTGGGGGACTGTGAAGCCATTTGGTCATCCTCCAATTTTCATGGTGTTTCTTGCTGCTGCACTGGGACTTTGGTATTTGCTTCACGATATACAAGGAGTTCAAATGGGACACAGTGGTGGAGGGAGTTCTGTCTTGTGCGGTGGGTCAGGGTTCTCAGGAGAATGCACCAAGCAGGCTTCTATCCCTCATAGCTTGCCCCTTTGTCCATAGAAACCTGGTTCTGAACATTGCCCTGAAACGTCTCCATATAACAATATGCCATTTCATTGAACATTCTGCTGGCTGCACCATGTCAGTCACAAGCAATTTGGAAGCTAATGGCAGATTAACATGGCCTCACAAAGATGTTTTATCATACACCTTCCCACCTCTGCTCTAGGCCCACCACTCAGTAGGCTTCAACTTACTGGTATCTCTGTTCTACACCATTTTTATGAATCCCAGTCAATCAAGGCACTGCCTGATAGATTCATGAATGATGTAGGACATCCAAATGTTCCCAGTGCGACCAGGTCATGGGAAATTCAAAAATTTCATGGTATTTATCTAGGCATTTTTCAAGGATGAAGTTGGAGGCACTGTGGGTTTTAATTCATTCGGGAACCATTAAATGGTGAGGATGCTCATTTCAATGAACGCTATCGAGAACTCTCACAGGCAAGACTTTCCAAAGAGTGGCCAAAAGGTCACATGAAGCCAGGCTCATTGAGGTCTACAATGTGAGGTCCATGTTTGTTTTGATTCTCAACTATGGCTGACATGCCTTTAAGAATAAAATCATGTGATATCCTGGCTGAGATTCCTAGTGCTCTGTGGAAAGGTACCCTGGGCCTATATCTCAGTTTCCATGGGCGACTCTCATGCGTGTCCTCCTAAAATCCCAACACAAGTCATGGCAATACTTCTCTGAGGTCAGTTTCAGAACTCACTCTCTAAGGGGAATCACGCCACTGTTCAAGCCCAGGTGGACCCAGTCACCTCTTCCAACCGCCACACAAATGAAAACAATTGAAACCAAAAAAAATCCCACATGGCCCTCATTTTATTTCATATAGACACTGAACATAACCTCTTGCTAGAGGTTTCCATGAGGAGCACAGTACAAGACAGTATCCAAAATAAGCTCCCTTGCCCCTCGTTTACCTAAAGTTTGAGTGGCCTGGACACCCTTCCTGTGAAACAGGAGTGATCCAATAGGCCTGCATTTAATACTGCTCCACTTCTCCAATTTGAGGCCTACTGACTGTGGGATTTAGATTATTTATGTGTATTGGAGTCATGATAAAACCCAAGCACCAATGGGCTAGCCTCTGCAGGGCTTTAAAGAACTCATTAGACCCAAAGGATCCTTATTCTCACTTGATGGAGGTCAGGAAACTTACAGAGAAGGACAAGAGAATTCACCCACAATGACTGCTCTTTTGGCCATTTTGGTGTTGGATGCATACATGGGATCTTTCTTTACATCCATCAGGTGCTGACAATCTAAGCCACAGCCTCACACTGGGCCAAGAGCCTGATTCAGACACATCCCTTTCCAAAGCAATTAAGCAAAGAGACACAGGTGATGCCCATTCATTTCCATTTGAAAACGGTTTTCTTCAGGCTTCACAAACGGGTTGGCCTGAGGCAAAGTCCTTCCTGACTCAGGGGAAAAGAACAATTGTTAAGCAAAAGGCCCAACCACGGTTTCTCCACTGAGATGTTAGTAGTCACACTGATATCTGAGTTTTCTGAGATGCTCGCCATTCCCTTCAGCTATCCAGTATATGGCCATGTGACAGAGCTTGGTGGTGGTACATATCTTGGACACAAAACCATGAGCCTATTCTGGAGAGTGGCCAGAATTCAGGAAGAAAACTGGAACTTAGGAAGATAGCAGGTGTTACCCATTGATTATGCAAGCCCTGGTCCATTCATTAATTGGGCAGGATGAATGCTCGGAAGCTTTCTAATAGACAGGACACATCCATTGATGCATTCTTTTTTTCTAATGTCTACAACCACGGACACAGTGAGATACACAGACATAGAAACACACGCCCTGTGAAACGACTTAGTAGAAACATTTCACTCCAAACCTCAAAACCGTCTTTCCTACTTATTCTCAGAACATGAGACAAAACCACAAACCCACACCAACACCCAAAAAGGCACCTGCTTCCCTCAAGTAGGTCTGTGACTATCCAGAGTGTCCTCTGACTTCTGGACCATACTATGTTCTCCCAAAATGGCCTGTCCTTTATCAGATCTGGTCTCCTTGGTCAACTCTGTGAAGTTGTCAGGAGCTAGTGGTGAGCCACTACCTGCTTTCTCAGGAATGGCCCCTCTTCAGAGCTTTTCTGGTATTTGGCCATTCTCACATCAGTAGGTACCAAGAAAGATTGACTCTGTCCTTGGTAAATCCAAACAAGTGAGCCCACAGGGACTGTGACTGAGACTGGCTTGGATGCCTGACTTCCTGGATCCCATGTTCAGAGAGTTCCATCACCATGGAAGTGAGGTGAGGTCACTTCCTTCAGGAACTGAATGAGTTCACTGGCTTGGCAACCACTTTGTCCTAACAGTTGCTTCCAAGGGTCACATGAGATGGTGGCTGCCCCAACTTCCTGTGACACTTTCACAAGTTAGATTGGTATATCAACCATAGGAACCTGGGAACAGCTCTCCACAGAGGCCTGGTTTGGTCCATCTTCTCTACATTAGGACGAGAGAGGCTGATTTGGACACAACCCTTCATCCTGGCCAGGTTGTTTGTCATGTAAGATGACTTTTACTCTCCCAGGTCCTTCATAGCTGCCTACGTCTTCTCCAGAGGACATTTCTGCATGGACCTTTGAGGTTCTCAGCAGGTGGAAGATCCACTACATTCCTGTATTGTAAGACTAACTCTGTCCCTCCTCTCTGTAATGTTAGATTGAGGGGAAAGTGTACGGTTAGTGTTAATAACATTTTCGATTTGGGTTAGGAATCATTCTGCTGGATGAATAATGGTATTGGGAACCTGTGATATGTATGAGAATATATAGGTGAAATACATGTATGAAAACAGAAATCTAGGTAAGTTTTGAAGCCCAGAAGAGAATTGGGCCCTTGATTGGGATACTTAGCTTTGAATTAGGTTCTGCACAGATGTGTCAGATTAATCAATATTCAATGGCCTAGTACCTTGTACCTTGGATGATTGAATGTAGAAGAGAACATCCAGTCAAAAAGGGATAGTCGGTAGTTAAAGGTTAATAAAATAGGTACTTGTCACTTCCTGTTTCTCTGTATGCTTAACAAAACACTTTTGAAATCTTGAGAACTCTTTGCTAATCTTGTTCCCAGAATGTGCTCTCCCCAACTGCCAAACTGCAGAATGTACTCCCTCACCCGTGTGCACGCACACTGCCCACTCACCCGGACCCATCAATAAACTTTCCTCCCTGCCCTCTCCAAGAAAATTATATAAACTCTGCTTAAGGTGTTCTCAGGGCTCTCATCTCTTTTCAATTGAGCTCTGAGCCCCAGCATGCTGGACCCCCAATAAACCCTTTGCTGTTGCATGTGACAATCTCTTTGTGGTCTCTTCCTCCAAGGCTTGCCCGACCTTTTCATATGGAGGTTCCACTGAAATCCAGCAGCGGCGAATGTGAGACCCCATGTGTCGTGGCTTTCACTATTTGTGTATCTTTCATTATGGGACAGAGCACTTCAATGCCTCTGTCCCTGACGATTGATCACTGGCCCAAAGTCCACATAAGGGCTCAGAATCTTTTTTATTTAGTAAAACACTGGACCTGGAAGACGCTCTGTGCCTCAGAATGACCCACCTTTCGAGTCGGATGGCCTCTAGAAGGATCTTTCTACTTCCCACTAATTTAAAAAGTTAGAGATATTGTCTTTTAGCCAGGGCCACATAGCCATCTGGATCATTCCGCCATATATCTTAACTTTGCAGGACCTCTGCAAATCTCCTCCTCCATGGGTGAAGCCTTTCCTTATCGCTGCCCCTGCTCCTACTCCTTCCCCCATGATCTCTCAAACCCTCTGCTCTTCTTCCTTCTCCACCCTCTGTTCTCCCTGAGTCACAAGATTTGACTCTACTGGATTCTCCTCCCCCTCCTTATCCCCTGCCCTCTTCCCCCAATCCCCAACACCCTCTAAGTGATTCCCCTGCTGCTGACTCAGCCTCTCTGCAATTGGAGGAGCACAGCACCCTCCAGATAGCTCCCCAGTGGCACACACAGCCCTTCCTTCCCTTGAGGAAGCTGGCCCGGCTATAGGAACTCGCCAGCAGTGAATAGTTGAAAACACTGGAACTCCCATGATGCTCCCCCTCCATCCCTATGGGCCAAAGATTGACGACGGCCATGGGGGAAAAAATGCAAGCCTACCAGTTTTGGCCATTCTCCTCTTCAGACGTACATAATTGGAAATATAACAATCCCCCTTTTTCTGAGCACCCCACCTGGCACACAGGTCTGGTTGAGTCATTGATGTTTTCACACTAGCCTACTTGAGATGACTGCCAACAACTCATAGGGACTGTCTTCATGACAGGGGATCAAAATAGAATACTCCTGGAAGCTGGAAAAAAATATCCTCTGACCAGATGCGTGACTGACACAACTTCCCAAGATAATCAAAGCCAGCTTTCCTTTGAACCAACCCAACTGTGGCCCCCAAATCTTTGAACGTAGGGAGCATCTGTTCACTTATCACCGGGCTCTAATAGTGGGTTTCTGTGCGGCCGCTAGGCGACCAACTAATTAGGCCAAGGTAAGAGAGATTATTCAAGGGCCTGAAGAACCTCTCTCTATGTTTCTAGAGAGAATTATGGAGGCATATAGAAGATATACTCCTTTCAATCCTCAGGCAGAGGATCAAAAGTCATCTGTCACAATGGCCTTTATTGGGCAAGCTGCCCCGGATATTAAAAGAAAGTTAAAATGCTTAGATGGATTACAAGATATGACTTTGAGAGATTTAGTCAGAGAAGCCGAGAAGGTATACTTTAAGAGAGAAACTGAGGAAGAGAAGGGAACAAAGGGAGGATAAAAGAAACAAAAGACAGACTAAGGCGCTGACTAAGGTCCTGGTCACAACAACAAATAGGCCAGAAATTAAGAAACAGGGAGACAGGAAGGGATACCTGGGCCCACGCCAGAGGCCACTCCTTGCCTCAGATCACTGTGCCTACTGTAAAAAAAAGGACACTGGGCCAAAGAGTTCCCTAGAAAGAGACAGCCACTCCTGCCAGCCATTCTGACTCTTGAGGATGACTCCAAAAGTCGGGGCTAACATCCCCTCCCGGAGCTCAGGGTAACTTTTGAAGTGTAGGGGACCCCAGTAAACTTTGAAGTGGATACAGGGGCAATATACTCAGCCCTTAAGGCCCCATTGGGCCATCTATCAAATAAAAGGTCTCTAGTTCAAGGGGCAAATGGCAGTAAGTATCGGGCTTGGACAACTAAGAGGACCATAGACCTGGGAAAAGGAAAATCCATCAATCCTTCCTAGTAATCACAGAATGCCTGGCCCCATTGATGGGCAGAGATCTGCTCACCAAGCTCTGGGCCAAAATAACTTTTAACCCTGAAGGCAACCAAGTGGGATTTCTAAATCCTTCAGTAAAAACTCCTATAGTCATGGCTCTAACTATGTCAGTAGAAAATGTACATCAACTCACTCAACTTTGTTCAAAGAAACTGCAGGCATTCCTGAAGAATCAAGAACAGAGTTTTCCACTGACCAAATCACAGCAAAAGGACTGAATGGGTAACAAAAGCCTGTCGGGTCCATCAATTGGTTTATGCTTACCCTTCCAAGCTTCCTGGAGGAAAGCACCTAGGAGGAAAAAGACCAGGACAATTCTGGGAAGTGAACTTTACTGAAATTAAGCATGCAAGGTATGGACTTAAATATCTCCTAGTCTTTGTAGATACATTTTCAGGATGGATTAAAGCCTTCCCCACCAAAAAAAAAGAAAGAAAGAAAGAAAGAAAGAAAGAAAGAAAGAAAGAAAGAAAAAGAAAGAAAGAAAGAAACAGCACAAATGGTGGTCAAGAAGATCCTGGAAGATTTTTTTCCAAGATACGACCTGCCTAAGGTAACAGAGTCTGATAATGGACCTGCATTCATGACCCAGGTACGTTAGGGGTTAGCCAGTACCCTGGGGATTACATTGTGCTTATAGACCACAGAGTGCAGGACAGGTAGAATGAATGAATAGAACCATTAAAGAGACCTTAATGAAATTAAGCTTAGAGACCGACATAAAAGATTGGACAATGCTTCTGCCTTATGCAATGTTTCATGCAAGAAATTCTCTCTCTGTTTCTTTGTGTAACCTCACCCACTATGAAATTCCCTATGGGGCCCCTATTCCAGTAAGGGACCTAACCCCAACTCTAAGACCTAACGATCCCTTCCACACCACCATGCTTGACAGACTTACAGCTGTTGAAAGAACTCAGCGATACCTGTGAAAACAGCTGGCCACTGCCTACCAACCTGGAGATGAGGGGACTCCACATCAATATCAAGTAGGAGACTTTGTCTATGTAAGACAACATCAGGTGTCATCCCTGGAACCCCACTGGAAAGGACCATACCAGGTTCTACTTATAACACCTACAGTGGTAAAGGTAGACAGAATCACTTCCTGGATCCTGGCCTCTCATCTCAAGCCTGCACCCTGTCCAGACTCTGCCTGGAAACTGGAAGAGACTGGTAACCCTTTCAAATTGTGTATTCGCCAGGTGGATGAAGCTATAGAGTCTCTCCTTGACCACCAGTAGTTCTAACCCTCATCAGCCCTTTCAGCAGCGATGGCTGATCACAAATCCTACTGGAGAAGAAGTATAATCTATCTCACATATAGCCCACTTTGGGACCTGGTGGCCATTTCTCCACCCAGACATTTGTTAGCTGGCTATAGGTCTTTCCTATTAGGATATCCCTGATGAAGAGGATACCACTAAAATTCCATTAAATACCTTTTGTACCATAAATAATGGAAACAAACATTATGGATGTCGGGACAGGTAAGCCAGGTGCAGGTTGGCTAGCCTAGATTACTATGTTTGCCCGGCAGACAATCAAAGCCACAAACAGCAACAGCTGTGTGGAGGAAAAGCCAATTTCTTCTGTAAGTCATGGGGATGTGAGCATACAGGGGCTTCCTGATGGAACCCGAACTCCTCATCAAATTCTGTACACAGCATTGGCCATATGACCAATTAGATAACCAAAACCCATGGCCCCCAGAGGGGTCTCTAGATCCTCAAATACTGTGTGACCTTTTTAACTTCTGCAAGTGCTCAAAAGGGTAAAAGGAGATTCCCCTATGTGGAGGCCTTTTCCCTCCTTCGCTCACATCCTGAACTATGCTTCTCCAATAGATCCTCACCCTCAGCCTTCATCTCCAGACTATCTGCTGTCACTCCAAACTCAGCAACCTGATTTCTTCCCTTCAATTACTAGATCAAAAACCCAAACCAACACCGGTTCTCAGACCATTGCCCCCTGGCTGAGAAGCAGGTACTGAGGTACCCCTCCACCAACTCACTCCTCTCTTCTCTTGTCACTGCCCGCACTGGGTCCCACCAGGTCCTCTTTCCAGCTAACCCATAGCTCAAACCAGCTGAGGAGAGCCCTCAGACCCTTATCCAAATGTAATGAAAATGGCCTTTAAAGTTGCTCTTTCATCACTGAAAACAGGTTACTAAAAATTTAAAGTCCCTCACAGGCTTTGTGGATACTCACTCCCTTCTTCCCCTCTGCTCTACCTGTTCTACTGCTCAAGTTTTGTTGCTAGGAATATCCCAAACCCCTTTCCCATTATTCTTTTACATCTCTCCTTTCTCATTCTCAGATCCATGAAGCTGCTCTAAGCCCCGACTTCTCTGTCTCCCCCCTCTGTACCAGGCCCACAGAAAAGTTTTCACTGACCTTCTCCAGGAGTCTTCACCATGGCTGACTTTAGGACTTTCAGCAAAAAAGTCCCTATAAACGATTTCAGTGTAGATAACCTTCCTCATTTAATGTTGCCCTGTTCCACTTGGCCACTGGCTAAAAATAATCAGCACTCCTAAGCTAGACACCCCCTTACTAGTTTTTCACAAAATATGTGAACAATTCCTCTGGCCTTGAACTGGGGCTTCACAGAGATGGCAACATTTCTAAGATAAAGAAGTTACCATCTGGGCTCCATGGTAACAGCTGGCAGGGGGAAAAAAAGAAAGGGAAGTAAAAGCTCTCCCCCACCCAGTTGTCCTTGAAAAGTTAACTTGCCCAGAACAGAGAAAAAAAAAAAAACAGAAACAAAAACAGCTTTTTGTGAACTTCTGCAGAGTGTGATCTTCTGAGCCACTTCTCTTACGTGTTGGGTACAAAATTCTGAAACTACCTAAACTTGGAATTCAGAAGATTAATTGATTACAACCGAAGCAATGCCCTCTGAATCTGGGTGCAACCAAATAGGACTGTTTCACTGTCTTTGGTGCTATCTTAGGTGCCTTGCCTTGTCCGTCCCTACAACAGTATAATTCTATATACTAAAACATTGTTGATGTTTTCATGAAATGAAAAACGGATGTGATTAATTGTGTAATGGTGCATATGTTACCCAGAATGCTCTATCATGACGCAGGTTCATTTGAAGATCGAATAGGTGGGACATACAACCCGGTTTCACTGGGAACATATGTCCCTCACTTTAGCCATCCTATAAAGAATAGGAGTTGCCACAAGGGTGGGCACAGGAACCACTGCCCTGGTCCATGGGACACAGCAAATGACCCAGTTAGAAGCAGAAATAGACCAAAACTTAAATATATTAGAAACCTCCATAACAGCTTTGCAGGAATCTTTAACCTCTCTCTCTGAAGTTCTTTTACAGAACAGTTGAGGGTTGGACCTCCTCTTCAAGAGTGAAAGGGACCTTTGTGCTGCATTGAGGGAAGAATGTTGTGTGAAGTTGTCAGAAGCCAGTGGTGAGCTACTACCTGCTTTATCAGGAAAGGCCCCTCTTCTTAGCTTTCCTGTCTTTTGGCCATCCTCACATCAGTAGGTACCAAGAAAGACAGACTCTGTCCTTGGTAAATCCAAAAAAAGTGAGACCACTGGGACTGGGACTGGGACTGGTTGTGCTTGCCTGGCTTTCTGAATCCCACGTTTAGAGAGTTCCATCACCCTTGACGTTATGTGAGGTAACCTCAATCAGGAAGTGAATGAAGTCACTGCCTTGGCAACCACTTTGTCCTAAGAGTTGCTTCCAAGGGTCCCATGAGATGGAGGGTGCCCCTACTTCCTGTGACATTTTCACACGTTGGAATGGTATATCAACCATAGGCACCCGAGAACAGCTCTCCACACAGGCCTGGTTTGGTCAATCTTCTCTACATTAAGATGAAAGAGGCTGATAAAGACACATCCCTTCATTCTGACCAGATTGTTTACCATGGAAGTTGAGTTTTCCTCCCTCAGGTCCTTCATAGCTGCCTACAACTTCTCCAGAAATCATTTCTGCATGGTCCTTTGAGGATCTCAGCAGGTTGAAGATCCCCTACATTCCTGTAGTGTAAGACCAACTTTTTCCCTGCTATTCTGTAAAGTTACATTGAGGGAACAGTGTATGGTTAGGGTAATAACAGGTTTTATTTGGGATAGGAATCATTCTGCTGGATGAATAATGGTATTGGGAACCTGTGATATTTACAAGAATATATAGGTGAAATATAAGTATAAAAACAGAAATCTAGGTAAGATTTGAAGCCCAGAAGAGCATTGGGCCCTTGATTGGGATACTTAGCTTTTAAATATCTTCTAAACAGATGTCTCAGATAAATCGATATACAATGGCATAGGACCTTGAAAATTGGATGATTGAATGTAGAAGAAAACATCCACTCATATAGGCATAGTTGGTAGGATTAGGAAGACAGTCAGTAGGTTTAGGAAGAAAAGTGAGTATAGGATTTGGACAAAAAGTTCTTTAGCAATAGGGTTTGCGGTAGAGAGTGAATGTAAATGTCACCACATGTGAAGAGTCAGACACAATGATGAACTGGGGAAAATATATGGGGAAGCAGATATCAATGGAGATATTAAGAAATCAGGCAAAGTATAAATTGAGTGATAGGATTAGACATTTTCAACAGGGTAGAGGTTGAGTATAAAATCTTAGAAAGAATCAAATATTTAATCACCAATAGGATTGACATTTGAGAGAATTAGGCAATCTGGACATGGATATTGTTAGTAATCCATGCACACTTTCCATTTAGGCTTTGGCACAGTCATAAGTGTGAACTTTGCATTTTGTTTCCAGAATATTACTGTGATAAAGTGCATATGTAGATCAAGTGACATGAGTATTTCTTCCACCATTTCTGTGGGCAATATTTTGAAGGTGTATAAATTAGTATAGGGTGTACAAATAGGTGTTCCCTGTGTCTAGGAATATAGATAAAATGAATGAATAGACCATACTGTGAATAAATAATATTACTGGTTCCAACTTTAAATATTGGATTGAATTGATATTTACAAATTTACAGGAAATCTTATATTGAGATACATACATTCATTACAACCATTTATACATCTAATGGTAATATTAGGTTTATGGTTTATCATGAAGAGTGTGTGAGTTTTGCTTTAAAAGTGATTATTGAAATCTAAAATAAAATGAAGTATCATGAAAAGACCAGTCAAAAAACATAGAGGAATACTTGTGTACTGAAGCAAGAAGTGATTAAAAGTGAAACAAAAGCCTATCAATTTGCAAAATTGTGAATGAAATATATATCCTATGATGTGCATAAACTGAAGAAATAGTCATGTAACAGTGTTGAATAAAAATGAAGGTCAAAATACACATCATGTCCCATAGGAATCTACTTGCATTGATGTTAAAGTGGGTCAGTTACTGTAGAAAAATTAGGACTTCTATGCACCATTCACTGAATTTTGATTTCAGTACTAGGATACAATATGTATTTATGGTGGATGAATATTTCTGAAAATAACTTTGTGAACATTTGGTTATAAATCCACATTCATGAACATGAATGCATTTAGGGATTGTATAATAAGACACATATATTTTACATTCTGAAAAATCTGGAGAGTGTGTGTGTATATATATATATATATATATATATATATATATATATATATATATATAAGAGAGAGAGAGAGAGAGAGAGAGAGAGAGAGAGAGAGAGAGAGAGAGAGAGGCATTAAAAGGTAGCAATATATATGCCAATCGAAATTCATCATGAAATATATAACATCCACAGATCCAAAACTATTCATTTTACTGAACATGGATTTATGTATTATATTGTTCAACTAGGAAGCTCACCCATAGTTTTAATTTTCAATTCCAACAACGTTTAGGAGGAGTGACCTCTTCTAAAAATTTGTATCTGCCAAGTCAGCCATCTAACAAAAATGTACATGTGATACCAGGTAGGATTCTATATGTACATTCAAAAATACATGTGCTGAATAGCCTACAGATAAAGGGAGATAGGAATTCACATATTTGTTAACTATAAAACACATGGAGAACTATTTCAATTTAAAATTGACTAGATTTATAACACCTACCCTTTATCATGCAAAAGGTAAATCCAACTATACACCATGCCTCTCTAAACTGCTTGTATTTCTATTCTGTTTGGGTTCTTTTTCTCCATCACTTTAGGATTGCTGCAATATGGCTGGGCACAATTCAGGAGCCACTTGTCAAAAGAAACTAAAATTACTTTTAGAACCACACATGACTAAAAATTAGCTCCTCGGGAAAAACCCTCAGAGCCCAACTGCCACTACTGGCTTCCCACAAGCTCTCAACCTCCACACTCCTTCTCTTGAGGTCGATTGGCTGGGTCGTGTGGGCAGAGCCCAAAAAGTCCCACAATGAGCAGCTCCGTTGTCTGAAAGGGTGGGGAAACAGCCCAATGGCATTACCACAGAGGAGCCAATCAGCTAGATATTGCTGGGGCTGCTGTGAGCCAATCATCAGCTTGCAGTCTGAAAGGGTGGGGAAACTTCTCAATGAGCATCTCCAATGAGCATCACCGCAGAGGAGCCAATTAGCTTGATGTTGCTGGGGCCGCTGTTAGCCAATCATCAGCCGGCAGTCTGAAAGTTTGTTTGGCCCCTTGGGCTGTGCCTCTCAACACCTCCCCCTCTCTGTTTAAACAACAAGCATGTGGCTTAGGGACCATGCCTGCCTTAGGTTGTCCAATAGTACATATGGTGCTTACCCATTATCGAATGAGCTGACCTCAAGGTATCAGCCTCCAGTCTTAGATTGGTACCATTGCAATTGGATCTTACCCGTCACTAGCTACAGGTCCAGTATACAGTCACACCTGTGGAGAGGTCTTTGTACCAGCGGGGGGTGAGGTTCTTTGTCTCACCTCTGTTGGCCCCCAAATTTTAGCTGAACGACCATGACAGCAGAAGGGAGGAAGATACACCAAGCCAATTGACGGCTCCTTTTGGAAAAATTGTACCACCGATGACATCATCAGCAAAAATACCCCAACACTACCACAAGTCAATTCACCAACATATTGTTCACAATGCATGCAGGTGAGTTCACAATGCATACAGGTGATACATAGTCGAGGCAAGTTCTGCAAGCAGTTCAGTGATGGCTATTGCAGAAGCTGTAGATTGGTTTTATCTTTGTCTTTACAGGCACTGGGATGAAGATAGGAATTTTGGCAATAATGGCCAAAGAAAAATTATGTAACATTCCAGAAGGTACTAAAAGAAAACAATTTTCTTAACAATTTACATTGTCTTGAAGAGAATTATTAAATATAATGAAAAGAAAAGGTGAAAGTAAACAAACAGATCTGTTAACCTCCTTTTTTGTACACATTTTAAAACAATCCTCAACAGGTGTTTACCCAATTTAAATTAAAACATTTACATCAAGTGTATAAAAATATATTTGGATCCATTTTTTCATGAGCGCTCATCATATATGATATATGGACATACGTACATTCAAACATATAACAAAAAACACAAGTGTGCACACGTAATATAATACATACAACACATAACATAAGAGTAAAGGCCTTATAACATTTTACAGGTGAAATCTCCATTGCAATGTCTAAAAACTCTATAGTCCAAAAATAGAACTGATCAGCAAAACATTAACCTAGGTTTGTATGAGCTCAAAAAACAAAATAGAACTTCATGACATGGGAAAGGGTAATAATAAAATAGATATTGAAAAAAGCATCCTGGATTTGTCACAGATGTAAGAATAGCCAAACTGGAGTTCTGGATATCAGCTGTTATGGATTTGAGCCAAATCATATTCTTTTAATCTGTAGAAATCGCTTTAGTTAGTCTCTCTGGAATCCAAATCGGCTGCTGTTCTCCCTGTGGAAACACACAAACAGACCTCCAACTCCAGACAATTACTGGGTCAGGACATTTCCATTGTCCTGTTAGAATATCCTTCCAAAGTACGTTGGGCTTATGTACATTTTTTGGACACATATGCCTTTCCACAGGACTAAGCCCTGATGAATCCAAATTTCCAAAGTTTAGAGTAAAAAGGGTTATTTTAAGTTTATCTTTGGGGAATATATACCCCTTCCCAATTCCCTTTTTTTTTTTGTTTAATTAGTACGTTTTAATAGTTTGATGAGCTCATTTAACTATGCCTTGTCCCTGCGGATTGTATGGGATTCCTGTTATATGAGTAATGCAAAATGATGAGCAAAATTCTTTAAAAGAGGTAAAAGTATAACCAGGGGCAACATCTGTTTTTAACTGTTTTGGAATGCCCACAGTGGCAAAATTTTGTAAGCAATGAGCTATAACATCTTTAGTTTTTTTTCTCCAGCATGAAGGGAGTCCATCAAAAATTCAGAAGAAGTATCAACTGTAACATGCAAATATTTTAATTTTCCAAATTCTGGCAAGTTTGTGACGTCCATCTGCCAAATATGGTCAGGTATCAATCCTCTAGGATTGACTCCAAGATTAACTTGTGGTAAAATGGTCACACAATTTTGACATTGTTTTATTATTTGTCTAGCTTGTTCCTTAGTTATTTTAAAGCGCTTATGTATAGTATTAGCATTGACATGGAATTTTTTATGAAAATTTGTACCTTCTTCTACTGTAGAGAAAATATGTATGTCATGCGTAGTTTTATCTGCTAAATCATTACCCAAACTAAGGGCTCCAGGCAATCCTGTATATGTCCTGATATGCCCTATAAAGGACGGATCTTTTCTGTCCCAGATTAAACTTTGTATAGTGGAAAGAAAAGAGAAAACAGGAGAGGAAGGGGAAATTTGTTTCTTCCTAAGATTATATATTCAAACTCAACCCTGTTGAAAATGCATAATCATATCACTCACTTTATACTTTGCCTGATTTCATAATGTCTCTAAAGATATGTGGTTTCCTGCATATTTTCACCAGTTCACCATTGTGACTGACCCTTCACATGAACTTATGTTCACTTTCACTCTCTAACCACAACCCTAATGCTCCAGAACTTTTGTTCCAAATCCTATACTCACTCTTCTTCCTAAACCAACTCTGTACCTAATTCTACCTACTATCCGTTTTTGACTGGATGTTCTCTTCAACATTCAATCATCCAAGCTACAAGGTCCGATGCCATTGTATATCTATTTATCTGAGACATCTGTACACAATGTAAATCAAAGTTAAGTATCCCAATCAAGGGCCCAATGCCCTTCTGAGCTTCAAAATTACCTAGATTTCGGTTTTAATTCATATATTTAACCTCTATATTTTTATAAATATCTCAGGTTCCCAATACCATTATTCATCCCACAGGATTATTCCTAACTCAAATCAAACATTTTATTAGCCCTAAGAATACACTGTTCTATCAACCTAAATTTAAAGAAAAGCAGGGACAGAGTTGGTCTTACAATACAGGAATATAGGGGATCTTCCACCTGCTGAGAACCTCCAAAGTCCATGCAGAAATGAATCCTGGAGAAGATATAGTCAGCTATGAAGGATCTGCGAGAGCAAAAGTCATCTTCCATGGCAATCACCCTGGTCAGGATGAAGGGATGTGTCTGAATCAGCCTCTCTCTTCTTAATGTAGAGGAGATTGACCAAACCAGGCCTGTGTGGATAGCTATTCCCGGGTTCCTAAGGTTGACATACCATTCTAACTTGTGAAAGTTTCAAAGGAAGTAGGGGAAGCCTCCATCTAATGGGACACTTGGAAGCAACTATTAGGACAAAATGGTTTACAAGGCAGTGAATTTATTCAGTTCCTGAAGGGAGTGACCTCACCTCACTTTCTTGGTGATGGATCTCTCTGAACTTGGGATACTGGAAACCAGGCACATAGAGCCAGTCCCAGTCCCAGTCCCAATGGGCTCACTTGTTTGGATTTACCAAGGACAGAGTCAGTCTTTCTTTGTACCTACTGATGTTAGGATGGTAAAAGCAAGGAGAGCTCTGAAGAAGGGCCTTTCCTGAGAAAGCAGGTAGTGGCTAAACACTAGCTTCTGACAACTTAACAGAGTTGGTCAAGGAGAACAGACCTGAGACAGGACAGGACTTTTCAGGGGAAAATTGTATGGCCCACCAGTCAGAGGACACTCCCTAGAGTCACAGACCTACTTGGGGGAAGGAGGTGCCAATATGGGTGTGGTTTTGGGTTTATGATTTTGTCTCATGTTCTGAGAATAGGTAGGAAAGGTGGTTTGTTTTTTTGGGTTGAACTGTTTCTAGTAAGACGTTTGACAAGGCGAGTGTTTCTATGTCTGTGTATCCCACTATGTCCGTGGTTGTAGACATTAGAAAAGAGAATGCATCAATGGATTTGTCCTGTCTTGTAGAAAGCTTCCCAGCATTCATCCTGCCCAATTAATGAATGGATTGCAGCTTTCCTTAAGGATGGGCAACACCAACGATCTTAGTAATTTCCAATTTTCTTTCTGAATTCTGGCCAATCTCCAGAATAGGCTCATGGTTTTGTGTCCAAGATATGTACCACCTCCAAGCTCTGTGACATGGCCATGTACTGGATAGATGAAGGGAATGGCGAGCATCTCAGAAAACGCAGATATCAGTGTGACCAGTAAACTCTCAGTGGAAAAACCCTTCTTTGAGCCTTTTGCTTACATAATGTTCTGTTGCCTTGAATGTCAAGAAGTTCTTTGTTTCGGACCACCCCTTTGTGAAGCCTGAAGAAAACAGTTTTCAGATCTAAATGAATGGGCATAACCTGTGGCTCTTTGCTTAATTGCTTTGGAAATGGATGTGTCTGAATCCAACTCTATGCCCTGTGTGAGGCTGTGTCTTAGATTCTCTGCAACTGATAGATCTAAAGAAAGATCCCATGTGTGCATCCAAAACCAAAATGGCCAAAAGAGCAGTCATTGTGGGTGAAGTTTCTCTCCGTCCTCTGTTAGGTTCTTGACGTCCATCAAGTGAGAATTGGGATCCTTTGGGTCAAATGAGTTTTTCAAAGCACTGCAGATGTGGTTGGGTTTTCTTATGACTGAAATTCACATAAAGAATCTACACCTGACAGTCAGTAGGCCTCAAATTGCAGAAGAAGATCAGTATTAATGGCAGGTGTATTTGATCAATCCTGGTTCACTGGAAGGGTTTCCAGGCCACCCTGACTTTAGGCAAATTAGCGGCAAGGGAGCATGTTTTGGACACTGTCTTGGGCTATGCCCCTCATGGAAACGTCCAGCCAGAGGTTATGATGAGTGTCTATATGGAAGAAGATGAGGGCCATTGGGGAGTGTTTTGGTTTTAATTGTGGTCATTTGTGTGGCATTTGGAAGAGATGACTGGGTCCACCTGGGCTTGAACTCTGGTGTGATTCCCCTTAGAGACTGAGTTCTGGAACTGAGCTCAGAGAAGTATTGCCATTAATTGTGTTGGGATTTTATGAGACCACGCATAAGAGTCGCCCTTTAAACTGAGATCTAGCATTGAAGTGCTCTGTCCCATAATGAAAGATCCACAAACAGTGAAAGCAACGACACATGAAACAGACAAGACAAGACAATAAAGACAGGCAATGGACGTCCAACACTGAGATCAGGACTGAGTAGCCGGCAATAACCAATGGGCTGGCAATACCGAATCCAAAACAAAATATCACTGAGTCGAGGAATCTATTATAACTAAATTTCCCAAGTCCTCTGGGGCGTCCTCCAGGCACGTGGCCTGTGGCTCTGTGACACGTCTGTCAGCCACTGTCGGAGAGAGCTCACACTCTTCATCAATAGCCTTTTTTCCAAGTCCTAACCTGAAACCTGAAACCAGGAATAGGAGACTTACTTACCCCAAGAGTAGCCCGTTGAGGTCTCTCATCCGCCGCTGCCAGATATCAGTGGAAACTTCATGTGTAAAGGTCGGGCATGCATTGGAGGAAGAGACCACCAAGAAACTGACTCATGAAACAGCAAAGGGTTTATTGGAGTTCCAGCATGCTGGGGCTCAGAGCTCACTTGAATACAGCAGAGAGCCCTGAGAAGAGCTTGAGCAGAGCTTATATACTTTCCTCGCCGAGGGCAAGGAGGGAAGTTTATTGATGGGTCAGTGGGAGTGGGCAGTTTGCATGCAACCAGGTGAGAGAGTAAATTCTGCAGTTTGAAAACTGGGGACAGCACATTCTGGGAACAAGATTAGCAAACAGTTCTCAAGATTTCAACAGTGTTTTGTTAAGCATAGAGAAAAACAGGAAGTGACAAGTACCTATTTAATTAACCATTCAATAACAACTATACCTTTTTAAATGGATGTTCTCATCTACATTCAATCTTCCAAGGTACAGGGTCCTATGACATTGTATATCAATTTACCTGAGACATCTGTGCAGAACGTAATTCAACGCTAAGTATCCCAATTAAGGGCCCAATGCCATTCTGGGATTCAAATCTTACTTAGATTTCTGTTTTCCTACATATATTTCAACTATATATTCTTATACATATCGCAGCTTCTCAATAGAATTATTCATAAACAGAATGATTCCTAACCCAAATCAAACATGTTATTAACCCTAACCCTACAGTGTTCCCTCAATCTAACTTTAAAGAAGAGCACGGACAGAGTTGGTCTTATAATACAGGAATGTAGGGGATCTTTCACCTGCTGAGAACCTCAAAGGTCCATGGAGAAATAAGCCATGGAGAAGATGTAGGCAGCTATGAAGGACCTGAGAGAGCAAAAGTCATCTTCCATGGCAAACAACCTGGTCAGGATGAAGGGATGTCTCTGAATCTGCCACTCACACCCTGTGAACTGTGCCACTTCACAGGTGAATAACGAGTTAGAACGACAAAAAATTATCTTGTTAGGATCTGAAAGAAAAATGGGTGTGCACCGAAACCTAGAAGAATGATTTTCACCAATGAGGTCCGGTAATTGAGTCTCAAACACGAGCCAAATGTGCGACCGGAGATCCGGGCTGACAAATCTGTGTGGCCTGCCCCGTGGCTAGAGACAGCAGGGCACCACCTAGAAGCGACCAGGCGGCAGGGAGAAACGTTGCTGCAGATTCTGTGGAATCCTGCTGGCTGACCTCCAACTGAGCCCCGGGCTGAGTTTGGGATTTCAAACGGGGAAGGAAGTGCTACAGTTCTATCCCCCCACAATAAAAACTCCACCAAGGAAACCAACGGTCACCATCTTGGAGAGCAGAAGTAACCACCGCCACTCTCCAACAGATTGCAACAATAAAACAGGTTTGTGTTACTCAGCTCATCTCCCATACAGCAGGGAATTCACATAAAATCTCTCTTAGGCTTTCCATTGGAGAGATTATCAGAGAGAGCCTGCAAAAGACGTCGGGAAAACTACAGGCACCTGACCTTCAAGTTCCCCTCCCATCAGCGGCGAAAACGAAACCTGTCTAGCCAGAGCTGGGAGAGGGGCAAGAGGAAAAAATCAAAACAATAGAGTGCCGGGGTTCCCCATAGACACCATCCACACCCAAGAAACGGCAGGCCCAGAGGACAGTATGAGCTGCCGAGAGGCATCACTCAGGGGAAATCTGGTCTAGCACGAGAAACCAGGACTAGCAGGAGATAACAGGGGACTAGAGGCCAGGCCCGCGTGACTGGGCGGCTGGAGAACGCCCGCCCACTGGTCACAAACAGCCCGCTGCTGGTGCGACTGGGTGGCTGTTGCCCGCCTGCCTACCAGCGACCAATCGCCCGCTGGCTGCACGTGCAACTGGGTGGCTAGAGATCTCCCGCCCACCAGTGACAGCCCACCCGCTGACTGTGTGACTGGACAGCTGGAGACCGCCCGCCCGCCGGTGACCGGGAGTTGAAAACAAACAGAGACAGATCAGTCCCAGCCCACTCCCATTTGAACACCCTGGCAAAGAGCCTGGGGGCCGCCATAGCAGACAGGTGACATCACTGGAGCTCGGCCATCGCAATTCCTTCCAAGCAGAATTCACTTTAGCAGGCATAGTCTACCAACACAAAGGAGAGACAACAGATATATTAAACCAAAACAAATCTATAGAATAGAGCAGAAAAACAGCAATCAAATAGAGATGGAAAACAACGTGAACATCATGAAAAAACAAAGGAAAAAAATGTGTACAAACAATGCAGGACAACTTAATTCTACAGGAGGACCTAGAATCATCAGAAACAGGGATAGGGAAAAAAACTCAAGGCTTACCTAACTCAGATGGAAAGGGATATTAGAGAATACATGAATCAGCAAGTCCTAGCAATAAAAGTATATTTTGAAAATGAATTAAACAAATTCAAATGGCAAAGAACAAGCTTTACCAGGAGATAGAGATCTTAAAAAAAATCAAACAGTAATCCTAGAAATGCAGGAAACTATTAATTAAAACTCAAACGAGAATATTACAAATAGACTAGATCAAATAGAAGTCAGAACATCAGATAATGACGACAACGTTTATCAACTTGAAAAGAATATAGTCAACACAGAAAAGATGCTTAAGTCCCAAGAGCAGTCTATTCAAAAGATATGGGATGTCATAAAAAAAACAAATTTCACAGTCATCGGAATAGAAGAAGCCATAGAGATTCAAACCGAAAGAATGGACAACATATTAAATGAAATAATTCTAGAAAACTTCCCAGAGATGAAAGATGGAATGGATTGCCAAATCCTTGAAGCCTACAGGACCCCAAACATTCAAAACCATAATAGACCAACTCCAAGACATATAATTATGAAGATAGCCAACATACAGAACAAGGAGAGAATATTAAAAGCTACGAGAGAAAGGAGGCGGATTACATTCAGGGGTAAACCAATTAGATTAACGACTGATTTTTCATCACAAACTTTGAAAGTGAGAAGATCCTGGAACAATGTATTTCAAACACTGAAAAATAATGAATTCCAACAAAGAATACTGTATCCAGAAAAATTAAGCTTCAGATTTGACAATAAAATTAAAGTCTTTCACAATGAATAAAAACTAAAAGAATTCACACCCATAACACCAGCACTGCAAAGGATTTTGGGCAAAATACTACAAGAAGAAGAATTGAAAAATAGTGCCCCAAACTAACAGTGGGAGGTATCTCAGTAAAGGGGGAGGAAAATAACCAAAAAGTAAAAACTAGCCAAACTAAAATAAATAAATAAATTAACATGAATGGATGTACAAATCATATTTCAATTGTAACCTTAAATGTTAATGGCCTAAACTCACCATTCAAGAGACATAGGGTAGTAACCTGGATCAAAAAAACAAATCCAACAATATGCTGCTTTCAGGAGACTCATATGATAGGTAAAGACATACACAGGCAGAAAGTAAAAGGTTGGGAAAAATCATACCACACACAGGGCACACGGAAGCAAGCAGGAGTGGCCAAACTCATATCAAATACAATCAACTTCAAACCTACGTTAATCAAAAGGGATAAAGAAGGACACTATATAACGTTAAAAGGAACCATCCACCAACATAACATAACAATTACCAATTTGTATGCAGCAAACAAATGAGCTGCCCCACTCATAAAACAAACTCTTCTCAAGTTCAAGAGTCAAATAGACTACAACATAATAATTATAGGTGACGTCAACAGACCGCTCTCACCATTAGACACATCCTCTAGACAAAAACTGAATAAAGAAACTATAGAACTCAACAGCACAATCAATAACCTAGACTTAACTGACATATATAGAATATATCAACCATCATCAAGTGGATACACCTTCTTATCAGCAGCAGATGGATCCTACTCAAAGATAGACCATATATTAGGTCATAGGGCAACTCTTAGTAAATATAAAGGCGTGGAGATAATACCATGCACCATATCAGATCATAATGAAATGAAACTGGAAATCAATGATAAAAGAAGGAAGGAAAAATCCTACATCACATGGAAAATGAACAATATTCTACTGAATGATCAATGGGTTACAGAAGACATTAAGGAGGAGACAAAAAAATTCTTAGAGACAAATGACCATACAGACACAACCTACTGTAATCTATGGGACACAATGAAAGCAGTTTTAAGAGGAAAATTCATTTCTTGGAGTTCTTTCCTCAAAAAAAGAAAAAAACAACAACAAATAAATGAACTCACACTACACCTCAAAAACCTAGAAAAGGAAGAGCAAAACAACAGCAAATGTAGTAGACGACATTAAAATAAGAGCAGAAATCAACGAAATTGAAACAAAAAATCATTGAAAAAATTGATAAACTAAAAGTTGGTTCTTTGAAAAAATAAATAAGATTGACAGGCCCTTAGCCATGATAAGGAAGAGAAGAAGAGAGAGAACTCAAATTATTAACATAGGGGGTGAAAAATGCAATACCACAACAGACACTACAGAAATATAGAAGATAATTAGAAAGTATTTTGAAACCCTATATTCCAATAAAATAGAAGATAGTGAAGATATCAATAAATTTCTTAAGTCATACGATCTGCCCAGATTGAGTCAGGAAGACACACACAATTTAAACAGACCAATGACAAAGGAAGAAATAGAAGAAGCCATCAAAAGATAACCAACGAAAAAAAGCCCTGGACCGGATGGGTAAACAGCGGAGTTCTACAAAACCTTCAAAGAAGAATTAATACTGATTCTTTTCAAGCTCTTTCAAGAAATAGAAAAAGAAGGAGCTCTTTCAAATTCATTCTATGAGGCCAAAATCACCCTGATCTTGAAATCAGACTAAGACACTTCAAAGAAACAAAACTACAGACCAATATCTCTAATGAACTTGGATACAAAAATTCTCAATAAAATCCTGATGAATCGAATACAAAAGCATATCAAAAAAAATTGTGCACCATGATCAAGTAGGATTCACCCCTGGGATGCAAGGCTGGTTCAATATACGGAAATCAATAAATACTATTCACCACATCAATAGACTTAAAGACAAGAACCATATGATCATCTCGATAGATGCAGAAAAAAACATTTGACAAAGTACAGCATCCCTTTATGTTCAAAACACTAGAAAAACTAGGGATAACAGGAACTTACCTCAACATTGTAAAAGCTATATATGCTAAACCTCAGGCTAGCATCATCCTAAATGGAGAAAAACTGAAGGGATTGCCTCTAAAATCTGGAACAAGACAGGGATGCCCTCTATCACCACTTCTATTCAATTTAGTTCTTGAAATTCTAGCCAGAGCAATTAGACAATAGAAATTAAAGGCATAAAAATAGGAAAACAAGAACTTAAATTATCACTAATTGTGGATGACATGATAATATATATAACAGACCCAAAAGGGTCTACAAAGAAACTGCTAGAGATAATAAATGAATTAAGCAAAGTGGCAGGATATAAAATCAACACGCATAAATCAAAGGCATTTATGTATATCAGGAGCAAAACTTCTGAAATGGAAAGGAGGAAAACCACTCCATTCACAATATCCTCAAAGAAAATAAGATACTTGGAAATCAACCTAACAAAAGAGGTGAAAGATTTATATAATGAAAACTACAGAATCCTAAAGAGAGAGATAGAAGAAGATCTTAGAAGATGGAAAAATGTACCCTGTTCAGGGATAGGCAGAACTAACATCATCAAAATGGTATATTACCCAAAGTTCTCTACAGGTTAAAATGGATGCCAATCAAAATCCCAACGGCATTTCTTGTAGAAATGATAAAGCAATCATGAAATTCATATGGAAAAACAAAAGACCCAGAATAGCAAAAGCAATTCTAAGCAGGAATTTGAATCTGGAGGTATAGCGATACCAGAGTTCAAACTGTACTACAAAGCAATAGTTATAAAAGCAGCGTGGTACTGGTACCAAAACAGGCAGGTGGATCAGTGGTAGAGAATAGAGGACACAGAAATCAATCCACAAAATTACAACATTCTTATATATGATAAAGAGGCTAAAAGCATATTGGGAGATGGATAGCATCTTCAACAAATGGTGCTGGGAAAATTGGAAATCCATATGCACCAAAATGAAACTGAATCCCTTTCTCTCGCCATGCACAAAAGTTAACTCAAAATGGATCAAGGAGCTAGTGATGAAATCAGAGACACTGCATGTGATAGAAGAAAAAGATGGCTATGATCTACATACTGTGGGGTCGGGCTCCAAATTCATTAATAGGACACCCATAGCCCAAGAGTTAATAACAACAATAAACAAATGGGACTTACCTAAACTAAAAAGTTTTTTCTCTGCAAGAGAAACAATAAGAGAGGTAAATAGAGAGTCTACATCCTGGGAACAATTTTTTACCCCTCACACTTCAGATAGAGCTCTAATATCCAGAATATACAAAGAACTCAAAAAATTAAACAATAAGATAACAAATAACCCAATCAACAAATGGGCCAAGGACCTGAACAGACACTTCAGAGAGGAGGACATACAATCAATCAACAAGTACATAAAAAAATGCTCACCATCAGTATCAGTCAGAGAAATGCAAATCAAAACCACCCTAAGATACCATCTCACTCCAGTAAGATTAGCAGCCATTATGAAGTCAAACAACAATAAGTGTTGGCGAGGATGTGGAGAAAAGGGTACACTTGTACACTACTGGTGGTACTGAAAATTGATAAGGCCAATTTGTAAAGCAGTATGGAGATTTCTTGGAAAGCTTGGAATGAATGCACCATTTGACCCAGCTATCACCCTTCTCGGACTAGAGGGTCTTAACAGAGCATACTATAGGGATACTGCCACATCAATGATCATAGCGCCACAATTCACAATAGCTAGACTGTGGAACCAACCTAGATGTCCTTCAATAGATGAATGGTTAAAAAACTGTGGCATCTATACACAATGGAGTATTACTCAGCACTAAAAAATGGCAAAATCATAGACTTTGCAAGGAAATGGATGGCATTAGAGCAGATTATGCTAAGCTAAGCTAACCAATCCTTAAAAAAATGCCAAATGTCTTCTTTGATATAAAGAGAGCACCTAAGAACAGAACAGGGAGGAAGAGCATGAGAAAAAGATTAACATTAAACAAAGACGAGTGGGGGGATAGAAAGGGGGAGAGAAGGGAAAGCATATGGAAATGGTAGGAGACCCTCAATGTTACACAAAATTACATATAAGAGGTTGTGAGGGGAAATGGGGGGAAAACAATGGAGAGAATTGAACAACAGCAGATGAGGTAGAGAGGAAAGATGGGAGGAGAGGGGAGGGGGGATAGTAGGGGATAGAGAAGGTAGCAGAATACAACATCACTATTATGCCATTATGTACAAATGTGAATGTGTAACCAATGTGCTTCTACAATTCGTATTTGGGGAAAAATGGGAGTTCATAACCCAATTGAGTCAAATGTATGAAAGATAATATATCATGAGTTTTGTAATGTTTTGAACAATCAATAAAAATAAATAAATAAATAAAGGTTTAAAATTGAGTGGCAAGAAATCAGCTAAAAAAGTGTTGAGATGCATTCATTTTGCTAAGCAGAAACTTTGTTTTGTGTAGTTGTATCTATCACAAATTTATTTTACCAGAAAACTGGCTTTTGAAAATACACTTAATTGAGATTAAAGGATAATCCACCTACCTTCATGAAAAATTCATAGCATTTCCTATATTTTTCATATTTCAATTTTTGGTAAATATTTTGTCATGGACCAGGTCTATTCTTAGGCTATTCTTTCAGAATACTGCCTCATCTGATAAGTTGGTACAATGTGTTGGATTGTTCTTTTCATCTTTTTTTTAATAGTTTCTAGCTGATAATGTGTATTTTTCATTATCTTTATTTGGACATACATACCCAACGATATCTTTGCATTTTATGTTTTACTGGGAAGAGACTCATCAAAAGCTCTGTATTATATGTATCAACAATCAAACATTTAGAGCATGCAATTATTCTTACTATTGCATGAAAATATCTTTGTACCATTTACTTATAAAAATTTAGAACTATTAATTATGTCCCTACTGCAATAAGTAACTAATTACCAGAAAAATTAAACAATTCACTTTATATCAATTATGAATATGAAAAGTTCTAAAATAAGTATTTGGCAATTAATACATAATTGATAGAAATTGAAATCATAAGAAAGCCATTTAAAATGTCAGTGCATATGGTCCTTAAATAATAGGTTGTTCAAAAAAATTTCTCTAATTCATAAGATATAATATGCCATATTACAGAGTAACGTGATAAAAAACATTAAATTATCAATATTGATAATAAAGAATGATACCTTTTTTCTTAAATATGTTTATTTGATTTTCATTGTAAGATGTTAATTCTGGAAGACTTCAGAATTAAGAAAGTCTTGGTGTATATTATTTCTAACAGGCTAATCAAAGTACTTTTAAATATATATGTGTATATATATATATATATATATATGTATATATATATATATATATATATATATATACATATACATAATATATGTAATGCATATGCATGAATATAGACACATATGTATAATAAATGTATTGTAATATATCTATTAGGTGATTATAATTATTAAATTTTTTTAAAAAAAATAGTGACTATAAAAAACAGTCTCAAATTTAAATTTCATAGCATACAACTGTTTGTAATGCCATGAGAGAAAAATAGATATGGAGGAAAAACGAAAAAGGAAGAGAGAGAAGGGGAAAAATGAGGAAGAAAGTGAGTAAAGAAGAGGGAGAGGCGTGTTCGATGTTAAGACAAAAGTGGAGCGGCTGGGTTTGTGATTCAGTGTTAACATGTTTGCCTAGTATGTGTGAGGAACTGGGTTCTATTCTCAGCACCACATACAAATAAACAACATGAAGATCCATCAACAACTTAAAAAATAAAAAATAAAAAACTAGAAATATTACTAAAATCCCAAGCATTTATGAATGTTAAATAATAAAATATATGTTACATAGCCTTATGTAATTTCTAGACTCCCCAAAAAAGTCATTAAATGTTGGATTATTAGTGCTGTAACTAAAAATCCATTGCTCTTTCCTCTACATTCTGTGGCATTCTAGTGCTAAAATAAATTGTAGTATAACACCAAAAAAAAAAAAAAATCCTAATATTTCTACAGTAACTGACCCAGTTTAACATCAATGCAAGTAGATTCCTATGGGACATGATATGTACTTTGAAGTTTATTTTTATTCAACACTGGTACATTTCTATTTCTTGAGTTTATGCACATTATAGGATATATATTTCATCCACACGTTCACAAATTTATAGGCATTTATTTCACTTTCAATCACTTCCTGCTTCAGAAAACATGTATTCCTCCGTTTCTGACTGGTCTTTCCTTGAAACTTCTTTCCAAACACATTATTTTCGATTTCCATTATCACATTTGAAGCAAAACTCACACACCCCTCATAATAAACCATAACCCTAATATTACCATTAGATGTACAACTGGTTGGAATGAATGATTGTATAACAATATAAGATTTCTTACTTAGTTTCAGATATCAATTCAATTCATTATTTAAAGTGGAACCAGTTATATTATTTATTCACAATGTGGTATTTTCATGCATTATCTCTATATTCATAGACACAGGGTACACCTCTTTGTACCCCCAACACTAATTTATACGTCTTCAAAATATTGCTCCCAGAAATGTTGGAAGAAATACCCATGTCACCTGATCTACATATGCATTTTATCACTGAAATATTCTGGACACAAAAAGCAAAGGTCACACTTATGATTGTATCAAAGCTAAATGAAAAGTGAACATGGATTACTAAAAACATCCATGTCCAGGTTGCCTAATGCTCTCAAATGAAAATCCTTTTGGTAACTACAAATTAGTTTCTTCCAAAGATTATATATTCAAACTCAACCCTGTTGAAAATGTCTAATCCTCTCACTCACTTTATACTTTGCCTGTTTTTGTAATGTCTCTATTGGTATCTGCTTTTCCACAGTTCATCATTGTGACTAAATCTTCACATGTTCTGAAACTTACATTCACACTCTAATCGAAATCCTATTGCTAAAGAACTTTTGGTCCAAATCCTATATTCACTCTTCTTCTTAAAACCTACCTACTATCTTCCTAATCCTACCGACTATCACTTTTTGACTGGAGGTTCTCTTCTACATTCAATCATCCAGTTACAAGGTCTTATGCCATTGTATATCGATTTCTCTGAGACATTTTTGCAGAATGTAATTCAACGATAGGTATCCCAATCAAGGGCCCAATGATTTCTGGGCTTCAAATCTTACTTAGATTTCTGTTTATGTGCATATATTTCACGTCTGTATTCTAATAAATATCACAGGTTCCAATAACATTATTCATCCAGCAGAATGGTTCCTAACCGAAAATGAAAATGTTATTAACCCTAACCATACACTGTTCCCTCAATCTAACTTTACAGAAGAGCAGTGACAGTGTTGGTCTTACAATACAGGAATGCATGGGATCTTCCACCTGCTGAGAACCTCAAAGGTACATGCAGAAATGATCCCTGGAGAAGATGTAGGCAGCGATAAAGGACCTGAGAGAGCAAAAGTCATCTCAATGTCAAACAACCTGGTAGAATTAAGGAATGTGTCTGAATCAGCCTCATTCTTCTTAATACAGAGAAGATAGACCAAACCATGCCTGTGTGGAGAGCTGTTCCCTGGTCCCTATGTTTGATATACGATTCGAACTTGTGAAAGTGTCACAGGATGTAGGGGCACCCTCCATCTCATGGGAACCTTGGAGGCAAATGTTAGGACAACGTGGTTTCCAAGGCAGTGACCTCATTCAGTTCCTCAAGGAAGTGACTTCACCTCACTTCCTTGGTGATGGAAGTCTCTGAACTTGGGATCCAGGAAGCCAGGCACCCAGAGCCATAACCCGTCCAAGTCCCAGTGGTCTAACTTGTTTGGATTTACGAAGGACAGAGTCAATATTTCTTGGTACCTACTGATTTGAGGATGGCCAAATGCCAGGAAACCTCTGAAGAGGGTCCTATCCTGATAAAGCAGGTAGTGGATCACCGCTGGCTCCTGACTACTTCACAGAGTTGGCAAAGTAGAGCAGATCTGAGACAGGACAGGCCATTTTGGGAGAACATAGTATGGCCCACCAGTCAGAGGACACTCCGGATATGACAGACCTACTTGGGGGAAGGAGGTGCCTTTGCGGGTGTGGGTGTGGGTTTGTGGTTTTGTCTCATGTTCTGAGAATACGAAAGAAAGGCGGTTTGATTGGATTGTAGTGAACTGTTTCTAGTAAGTCGTTTGACAAGGCGAGTCTTTCTATGTCTGTGTATCCCACTGTGTCCGTGGTTGTCGACATTAGAAAAGAGAATGCATCAGTTGATGTGTTCTGTCTAGTAGAAAGCTTCGCAGCATTCATCCTGCCCAATTGATGAATGGACTGCGGCTTGCCTCATGGATGGGCAACACCTACTATCTGCCTAAGTTCCTGTTTTCTTCCTGAATTCTGGCCACTCTCCCGAATAGGCACATAGTTTTGTGTTTAAGATATGTACCACCTCAAGCTCTGTTAAATGGCCATGTACTGGACAGCTGAAGGGAATGGGAGAATCTCAGAAAACTCAGATATCAGTGTGACCAGGAAAGTCTCAGTGGAGAAACCCTGCTATGGGCCATTCTCTTACTATGTATCTGTTTCCCTGAATGTCAGGAAGTTCTTTGCCTCAGGCCACCCTCATGTGAAGCCTGAAAAAAAGAGTTTTCAAATGAAAATGAATGGGCATCACCTGTGGCTCTTTGCTTAATTTCTTTGCAAAGGGATGTGTCTGAATCACCCTTTGGCCCTGTGTGCGGTTGTGGCTTAGATTCTCAGCCCCTGATGGATCTAAAGAAAGATCCGATGTGTGCATCCAAAACCAAAATTTCAAAAAGATCAGTTATGATGGATGAAGTCTCTTGCCTTTCTTTGTTAGGTTCCTGAACTACATCAAGTGAGAATAGGGATCCTTTGGTTCAAATAAATTTTTGAAAGCCCTGGAGAAGTGCTTGGGTTTTCTTATGACTCCAATTCACATAAAGAATCTATACCTGACAGTCAGTAGGCCTCAAATTGGAGAAGCAGATCAGTATTAACTGCGGTCTTATTTTATCACTCCTGGTTCACATGCAGGGTGTCCAGGCCACCATGACTTTAGGCAAATGAGCGGCAAGGGAGCTTATTTTGGACACTAACCCATACCCTACTAGACTCTGACTAGTAATCCTAACATGATGGAGAATAATAACCCCAACAGAATAGAAATACAAGAAGTTTTGAGGATTCATGTTGTATAGTTGTACTTGCCTTTTGCATTATATAGGGTAGGAGTTATAAATTTAGTCAATTTTTAATTGAAACAGTTCTCCATGTGTTTTTAAAGTTCACAACCATGTGAATTCCTCTCTCCCTTTCTCTGTAGCCTATTCAGAACATGTATTTTTATATGCACATTTAGAATCCTACCTGGTATCACATGTACATTCTTGAGAGGTTGCTGACTTAGCAGATACAAATTGTCAGAAGAGATCACTCCTCTGAATGCTGTTGGAAGTGAAAATTCAAACTATGGGTGACTTCCTAGTTGAACAACATTATACATAAATCCACGTTTAGTAAAATTAATATTTTTGGATCTGTGGATTATATATATTTCATGATATATATATATATTGCTACATTTTAATGTCTGTTTGAGTGTGTGTGTGTGTGTGTGTATAGATAGATAGATAGATAGATAGATAGATAGATATACACTCTCCAGATTTTTGAAAATATGAAACATATGTGTCTTATTATATACTCCCTAAATTCATTCATGTACATGTATGTGGATTTATAATCAACTTTTCACAAGATTATTTTCAAAAATATTCATCCACCTGAAATACATATTTGTTTCCTAGTACTAAAAACAAACTTCAGTGAATGGTGCATACAAATCCAAATATTTCTACAGTAACTGTCCCAGTTTAACATCAATGCTTGTAGATTCCTGTGGGACATGATGTGTATTTTGACGTTCATTTTTTAACAAAACTGGTACATTATTATTTCTTCAGTTTATGCACATCATAGGATATATATTTCATTAACAAGTTCACAAATTTATAGGCATTTGTTTCGCTTTCAATAACTTCCTTATTCAAAACTCTTGTATTCCTCCAGGTTTCTTGTCTGGTCTCTTCATGAGACTTCTTTCCAAACTCATTATTTCTGAAATCCATAATCACCTTTGAAACAAAATTCACACACTCTTTATGATAATCCATAAGCCTAATATTAAAATAAGATGGATACCTGGTTGGATTGAATGATTGCATATCAATATAAGATTTCCTGTATATTTTCAGATATCAATTCAATCCATTATTTAAATTTAGAACTTGTTACATTGTTTAATCAAAGTTTTGTCTATTCATGCATTATCTCTATATTCCTAGACACAGGGTACACCCATTTGTAACGCCAGTACTAATTTATATATCTTCAAAATATTGCTCCCAGAAACGGTGGAATAAATACTTATGTCATCTGATCTACATATACATTTTATCACAGTAATTTTCTGGACACAAAAAGCAAAGTTCACACTTATGATTTTACCAAAGCCTTAATGGAAAGTGAGTATGCATTACTAAAAACATCCATGTCCAGGTTGCCTAACGCTCTCAAATGTGAATCCTATTGGTCACTACATATTTGTTTCTTCCTAAGATTATATATTTTACCTCAAGCCTGTTGAAAATGTCTAATCCTATCAATCACTTTATCATTTGCCTGATTTACTAATGTCTCTATTAATATCTGCTTTCCTACATATTTTCCACAGTTTATCATTGTGACTGACTCTTCACATGTGCTCACATTTTCATTCACTCTCTACCCGAAACCCTATTGCTAAAGAACTTTTGGTTTAAATCCTACACTCTCTCTGCTTTCTAAACCTACTGACTATCTTTCAAATAATACCGAGTATCCCTTTTTGACTAGAAGTTCTCTTCGACATTCCATCATCCAAGGTACAAGGTCCTATGCCATTGTACATCGATTTATCTGAGACATCTCTGCAGAACATAATTCAAAGCTAAGTATCCCAATCAAGGGCCCCATACCCTTCTGGGCTTCAAATCTTACCTAGATTTCTGTTTTCATTCTAATATTTCACTTTTACATTCTTGTAAATATTACAGGTTCCCAATACAATTATTCATCCTGCAGAATGATTCTTAACCCAAATCGAACCTTTTATTAACCCTAACCATACACTCTTCCCTCAATCTAAGTTTACAGAAGAGCAGGGACAGAGTTGTTTTTACAATACAGGAATGTAGGTCATCTTAAACCTGCTGAGAACCTCAAAGGTCCATGCAGAAATGATACCTGGAGAAGATGTAGGCAGCTATGAAGGAGTTGAGAGAGCAAAAGTCACCTTGCATGGCAAACCACCTGATCAGGATGAAGGGTCGTGTCTGAATCAGTCTCTCTATTCTAAATGTAGAGAAGGTGGACCAAACCAGGCCTATGTTGAGAGATGTTCCCGGGTGCCTATGGTTGATATACCATTCTAACTTGCGAAAGTGTCACAGGAAGTAGGGGCAGCCTCTATCTCATGGGACCCTTGGAAGCAACTGTTAGGACAAAGTGGTTGCCAAGGGAGTGAACTCATTCAGTTCTTGAAGGAAGTGTCCTACCTCACTTCCTTGGTATTGGAACTCTCTGAAATTGGGATCCAAGATGCCAGACACCCAGAGCCAGTCCCAGTCCCACTCCCACTGGGCTCAGTTGTTTGGATTTACCAAGGACAGAGTCAGTCTTTCTTGGTACCTACTGCTGAGAGAATGGCCAAATGCCAGGACAGATATGAAGAGGGTCTTTCCTGAGAAAGCAGGTAGTGGCTCACCACTGGATCCTGACAACTTCACAAAGTTGGCCAAGGCAACCAGAACTGAGACAGGACTGGCCATTTCGGGCAACATAGTTTGGCTCAACAGACAGAGGACACACTGGAGAGTCAGAGACTTACTTGTGGGAAGGAGATGCCTTTGTGGGTGTGGGTGTGAGTTTGTGGTTTTGTCTCATGTTCTGAAAATAGGTAGGAAAGGTGGTTTGTTTGGTTTGGAATGGACTGTTTCTAGTAAATCGTTTGACAAGGTGAGTGATTCTAGTTCGGTGTATCCCACTGTGTACGTGGTTTTGGACATTAAAAAACAGAATGCACCAATGGATGTATCCTGTCTAGTAGAAAGCTTCCCAGCATTCATCCTGCTCAACTGATGGATGGACTGCGGTGTGTCTTATGGATGGGGAACACCTACTATCTTCCTAAGTTCCTGTTTTCTTCCTGAATTCTGGCCACTCTCCAGAATAGGCTCATGGTTTTGTGTCCAAGATATATACCACCTCCAAGCTCTGTGCCATGGCCATGTACTGGACAGCTGAATGGAATGGGAGAATCACAGAAAACTCAGATATCAGTGTGACCAGGAAAGTCTCAGTGGAGAAATCCTGCTTTGGCCATTCTCTTACCTATATTTCTGTTGCCCTGAATGTCAGGAAGTTCTTTCCCTCAGCCCACCCCTTTGTTAAGCCTGAAGAAAACAGTTTTCAAATGGAAATGAAAGGGCATCACCTGTGGCTCTTTGCTTAATTTCTTTGTAAAGGGATGTGTCTGAATCAGCCTCTTGGCCCTGTGTGCGGTTGTGGCTTAGATTCTCAGCACCTCATGGATCTAAAGAAAGATCCCATGTGTGCATCCATAACCAAAATGGCAAAAAGATCTGTTATGGTGAATGAAGTCTCTTGCGTTCCTTTGTTAGGTTTCTGACCTACATCAAGTGAGAATAGGAATCCTTTGGTTCAAATGAATTCTTCAATGCCCTGAAGAAGTGGTTGTGTTTTCTCATGACTCCAAATCACATAAAGAATCGTTACCTGACAGTCAGTAGGCCTCAAATTGGAGAAGCAGAGCTGTATTAACTGCAGTCTATTTTATCACTCCTGGTTCACATGCAGGGTGTCCAGGCCACCATGACTTTAGGCAAATGAGGGGCAAGGGAGCTTATTTTGTACACTAACCCATACCCTACTAGACTCTGACTACTAATCCTAATATGATGGAGATTAATAACCCAAACAAAATAGAAATACAAGCAGTTCAGAGGAGTCATGTTGTATAGTTGGACTTGCCTTTTGCATTATATAGGGTAGGAGTTATAAATCTAGTCAATTTTTAATTAAAATAGTTCTCCATGTGTTTTTAAAGTTAACAAATATGTGAATTCCTCTCTCCCTTTTTGTGTAGCCTATTCAGCACATGTATTTTTATATGCACATATAGAATCCTACCTGGTATCACATGTTCATACTTGAGAGGTTTCTGACTTGGCAGATACTGCCGCGGTCCGGTTGGAGCAAAATAACCGGGGGGTGGGGGTTATGAATAACATGTGTATGTTGATATAGCAGGAGTGGAAGCCATTTATTGTAGGACAATAGAGGTATTTATACATTCCACCCAGCTTATCTAATTAACATAAACTAGATACTGCAGTCAACCAATCAGGAATCTCCACACTTAATGGCTCGCTTTTGTTACATCTCAAACCACTCCCTCTGGCATTTTGCCAGGCATCATCCAGACTTGTTTACACACTCTAACATTCCCCTGGCAAAATGCCAGGTGTTATTTTGACATGTTTACAGACTCTAACATTTCCCCCTTTTATTTAATTTAAATAAAGACCACAGTGGTTTTTACAGAAACACCATAAATAACCTGCTACAAACAGAAAGGGAGGATACAAAATGTCACAATACAAGCCAATTGATGAAGCACTTGGAGAAATAATACCAGCAATGACACTGTTAGCAAAGACACCGAGTTAAAATTTGTTATAGATTACAGTTTGTTGTCTCAGTCCAGGTAAAGCAGTGTCTCAATAGATTAACTCACAGTTCAGGTAAACCACAGTCCAGGTATGTTCTGCAGGCAGCTAGCTTAAATCACAGTCCTGGTAAGTTCTGCAGGCAGCTAGCTTAAATCACAGTCCATGTAAATTCTGCAGGCAGCTAGCTTAAATCACAGCCCAGGAAAGTTCTGAAGGCAGCTAGCTTGATGCAAAGTCTCCTCCGTTTCTCAGCCGAAGTCTCCTCCGGTTTTCAGCGACACTGGAAATTCTTCCACCCTTGTCCTCACCGGCACTGGGATGAAGGCAGGAACTCCTACCACTGGCTAAAGAAAATCCTATAGTATTCCACCAGGTGCTAAGAAAACAACCTTCTGAAAAATTTAGTACATTATCTCAAGGTTTTTTACATTTGAAAAAAGCCTTAATAGTGCTTATTATTTATTATCTTCCGGGTGTGGGAGAACCATTGTAGCTTAGTTATTGGCATTGAAAATGACCAAACATCAGGGAGCCAGTAGCATCTATGGCTGGCTGTAGCATCCTGGGCAGCCACAGATGGCCCTGGGGAGTGTCCAGGACTCAAACTGCCACGGGGCCCCGCTCCCCAGGCTGGGGGCGGGGAATTGCCGGCTGCCACTGCTTGAAAAGCCCTTGCTGCACAGTGACTGGCTTGAGCATGTGGCAGCCAAGGCGCCTATTCACACACACTCCGGAAACGAAAAGTATTCAGTAACAGCCTTTTGCTGAAACTTTTTTCCTGATAATCCTTCTTCTTCTTAACTTTCTTTTTCTTTCTGATTAGACTTCCTGGGCTTCCATCAACACATGCCCTAATTGCACTTGTTTCCACTGGGGTGCCTCTTTCCATTATCAATTTACTTCTCACCCCTTCCTTATTTTCATCACAAAGACAATACAATACACTGAGATAAAACAAGACACAATCATACTGTTTCAATCTTCTCCATTTTTTGAAATGACCGCTTTTCCTCTCCCCCTATCTGCCTAGGGATGAGCAGATTTGCTCCCATCCTATCTATGGATGGGCAGCTTTTATTCGTCACTTACCCCCAAGTGTCCCAGGGCTCCCTGTATGGGCCACCATCTGCAGCAGTCCCACTGCAGCAAAATAGCCGGGGCAGGGGGTGATGAATAACTAGTGTATGTTGATACAGTAGGAAAGGCGTGATAGGTAGGAAAGGCTATTTGTGTGGTATTGAGTGGACTGTTTCTAGTAAGTTGTTTGACAAGGCAAGTGTTTCTATATCTGTGTATCCCACTGTATCTCTGGTTGTAGACATTAGAAAAGATAATGCATCAATGGATTTGTCCTTTCCAGGAGAAAGTTTAACAGCATTCATCCTGCCCAATTTATGAAAGGACTGTGGCTTGCCTTATGGATGGGCAACACCTACAATATTCCTAAGTTCCTGTACTCTTCCTGAATTCTGGCCACTCTCCACAACAGGCTCATGGTTTTGAGTCCAAGATATGTACCACCTCCAAGCTCTGTGACATGGCCATGTACTGGATAGCTGAAGGGAATGGCGAGCATCTCAGAAAACTCAGATAACAGTGTGACCAGTAAAATCTCAGTGGAGAAACCCTGCTTTGGGCCTTTTCTTACATAATGTTCTATTGCCCTGAATGTCAGGAAGGTCTTTGCCTCAGGCCAACCCTTTGTGAAGCCTGAAGAAAACAGTTTTCAAATGGAAATGAATGGGCATCACCTGTGGCTCTTTGCTTAATTTCTTCCAAAAGGGATGTGTCTGAATCAGCCTCTTGGCCCTGTGTGAGGCTGTGGCTTAGATTCTCAGCACCTGATGGATCTAAAGAAAGATTCCTTTTGTGCTTCCAAAACCAAAATGGCCAAAAGGGCAGTCATTGTGGTTGAAGTCCCTCGCCTTCCTCTGTAAGGTTTCTGACCTACATCAAGTGAGAAGAGGGATCCATTGGGTCAAATGAGTTCTTCAAAACCATGCAGAGGCTAGCCCGTAATTGCTTGGGTTTTCTCATGACTCCAATTCACATAAAAAATCTATACCAAACAGTCAGTAGGCCTCATATTGGAGAAGCTGGGCAGTACAAATGGCAGGCATATTTGATCACTACTGGTTCACAGGAAGGGTGTCCAGTCCACCCTGATTTTAGGCAAATGAGGGGTAAGGGAGCTTATTTTGGACACTGTCGTGAGCTTTGCCCCTCATAGAAAACCCCAGCCAGAGGTTATGATGAGTGTCTATATGGAAGAAGATGAGGGCCATGTGGGAGTGTTTTGGTTTTAATTGTGGTCATTTGTGTGGTGGTTGAAATAGATGACTGGGTCCACCTGGGCTTGAAGTCTGGTGTGATTCCCCTTACAGACTGAGTTCTGAAACTGACCTCAGAGAAATATTGCCATGAGTTCTCTTGGGATTTTAGGAGGCCACGCATTAGAGTCGCCCTTGGAAACTGAGATCAAGTCCCAGGGTGGCTTTCCACAGAGCATCGGGAATCTCAGCCAGGATATCACATGATTTTATTATGAAAGACTTGGCAGCCATAGATAAGATTCAAAACAAACATGGACCTCACACTCTAGACCTCAATGGGCCTGGGTTCATGTGATCTTTTGGTCACTCTTTGGGAAGCCTTGACTGTGAGAATTCTCCAGAGCTTTCATTGAAATGAGCTTCCATACCATTTAATGGTTCTTGAAAGAATTGAAACCTACAGTGCCTCCAACTTCATCCGTGAAGAATGCTAGATAAATACCAAGAAATTTTTGAAATTCCCATAACCAGGTGTCAGAGGAGAACATTTGGATGTCCTGTTGCTGATCAGGAGTGTTCCAGACAGTGGTTTGATTGACTGGGTTTCATGAAAATGGTGTAGAACTGAAATGCCAGTATGTTGGAGCCTGCTGAGTATTGGGCCCAGAACTGTGGTGTGCAGGTGTGGGATAAAACATTTGTGTTGGGGCCATTTGGATCTACCATTGACTTCCAAATGGCTTGTGACTGACATGGTGCAGCCAGCAGACCCTTATATGTAAAGGCATCTTGTTATATGGAGAGGTTTCAGGGCAATGTTACGAATCATGTTGCTATCTTCAAGTGGGCAAGCTATGTGGGATAGAATCCTGGTTGGTGCATTCTCTTGCAGACTCTGACTGACCACACGTGACAGAACTACCTTCAGCACTGTGTCCCAGTTGAACTTCTTGTATTTCGTAGAGCAAATACCAAACTCCCAGTGCAGCAGCAAGAAACACCATGAATAGTGGAGGATGACTAAATGGGTACACAGTCCACACAGGGAGACACTTAGCCTTCAGTGGCCACAGTTTACCTACAAAGAGAGAATTCAGCACTTTGCCTCATTTTCATTGGAAAATAAGAAACCAATTTCTTCAGGTCACATAGATGCAGAGCCAGCTTTGATGGTCTCACAACAAAGGAAGCTAAAGCTCCTGAAAACAACATATATTTCAAGTGCCCAACCTCAGAGGCAGTTTCTCAAAAAGTCGTTAGGCCTGCAGAGCTCCATGTTTGTGGAGTGTTTACCTGTTAGACAAGGATGCAAGAAAAGACCACTGACTCCAATTAAAATCAAATTAAACTAAGCTTATTATTTTCACCAGCCAGGCTAACTCTCCCTCCCAAAACGGCCGGAACAAGACAGCAACCCCAACTTACCTACAGCCCAGCTTTAAAGCCCAGAAAGTTACACAAAAGGGGGGTTAGAGATAACAGAACTCGGACAAGCATCACACTAATGGTAGTTTATATATATATATATATATATATATATATATATATATATATATATATATATATATATATATTTTTTTTTTTTTTTGCTGGCCCCAACATCAGAATTTGTGAGGACCGTTAGACCCTCAGAGATGGTCATTGTCTGTCCAGGGAAGGCCAATATTTATGATGTGTCGCTAATGTTTCACAGAGTGCTGCTATCTGGTCAGAGAGCCAGACATGGGTGAGTTCAAGGCATGGGCAGGCATTCCAAGCAGGTTCAGAATTTGCAGTAATTTATAGTAAAGCCAAAATTATCTTATCATGGCTTTGTGGCAAGATGGCTCCCAATTTTAATAAAAGATCAGGTTGGGCTTATCATTCCCCCCTTTTCTTATGTGTTCCTTTCAAATCTTTGATAGATTAAGGGAAGTGCACTGAGGAAATTTAAATCCCTCAGGTAACAGTCTCCAAATTTCTAGAACTCACCCAAAACGGGTCTCCCTGATTTTACCTGACTTAATTAATTACGTATATTGATAGTGTATTTATTTTTGGCTCCATTGTTGTAAGAAGGGAGGCCTCACGCATTTTGGATTCTTCTGCGCTGAGAGAGGGTGACGTAAGGGTCATGGCATGAGGGACATGAGTTGCCTTTTAGAATTTAGTTGAGGAACATGAGTTGCCTTTTAGATTTCAGCTTGGTTTGAAGTCTGGTTGGGGAAGAACAGGTTGTAAAGTCATCTGGGAATGGGTTCTTCTATGAGAGTAACAAAAACCATGAGTAATGAATAAATGTTGCAGCAGCTGGAACATGTCACCGTATAGAAGTTCCCTCACCATTCTTTAATATCCTCAGTTATCAGGGCTGTCAACTTAATATTTAATTTTTTGTTTTACAGTTGTCCCTCCCCATAAGATACAGTTTATTAATTTAATGTCATCTGATCTTGCAAAATCCTTTTTCTAGTATGACCTCTGTGTCTAATAGAGAAACCTTTAATTCTGTTACTCAGGGCTGGATAATCGTACTAGCAAACACCAAGCCTACCTCTGTAGGTTAGGAATATCTGTAGGCCCTAAACTAAATTTTCTGCCTCTGGCAGCTCCTCTTAATAGTCTCTTTTTATAGTTATCAGGCATTCCTGTCTGAGAATCCTTCTTTGTAACCTCCAGTCTTACTTATTTTGGGAGGCTAACATAAAGTGTATACCTTAAAATATTAATATTTGTTTTCTTGGCCGATTCATTTAACTTTAATTTTAAATCCTAATCTTAAACATCCAGCAAATAAATTTTCACAGCCTTATATTGAGAGTACTGGGCTTTAATATCTATAACTTAATTATTATTTATCTTTTCATTAATTGGGATATGTATTATTCTGTCTGTCTTGTAGGTGATGACTTATTATCTTAAATTAACCCATGTTGCGTTATTAAAGCAACACTTCTGTAAAAGACTAACAGGGAATCTTTAGATCACTTATAAGCAAATTAAAAATAAAATTTTTTAACAAGAGTAAAAATACTTAGTTTCTGTAATAGCTACCCTGAATTTTTTGGCTGAGTCATACATTATATGCCCTATTTGAGATCCTAGTAATCTTCACAGAAAAACAAAAGAACTTTTGAACATAACTTTAAATGAAATAAAATCTGAACTACTCCATTTGTAGTCATTCTCACATGTAGTAAGATGGGACACAGAGCCTTATCTCAGGTAAGGCAGGTCTCTTTATAAATATTAAGTGTTTTAGTTCTAAAGCTGATCATTGTTTTTTAAATATCATTTTACAAAGTTTACATAAATTGTTTGAGGTCACATGAACATTATCTAACATCATATGACATCACATTTAAAACATGGATTAAAGAAAGGCTGAAAGATTTTAACCTTTACATATATTAGGCTCTGATTAACTTAAAAATACATTTAAATTGTTCCCCAATGAAAAAAGTAACATAAAACTTTACATATCTTATTGATAACAGGTAAATAAATCCCCAGTACATTTTTTTTACCATACAACTTCAGAATACCAGCTTGATATAATGCTCTTTAAATGTTTCTAACTTACAGACTTGTATACCTGGAAGATATGAGCACATTAATAGCATCAAAATTACATTGATATTTCTAGATTAACCAAGTTTAGCTTTTAAAGAAATGGCAGTAGAGTGCTCTAAAATAACAGTTCTTATTTAATCAGTTGTTTAATTTTTATGGTTGCTTGCTCTAGAAAAAATAAAACTTAATAAACACAATGTTATGGGTAAACTTATGTTTTCAGAAATTTTTGTCTCTTTAACACATGACTGATTTTTACAATCTGATACAGACCATAGTAAATCAATCGGGTATCTAACAAATGTACTCAAGAATGAGAAATTCCACATCAAATTTACTTTACTTATTTATTAAAATATTAGACAAATGTATTGAAGAGTGTAAACCATTTTTTTGTTGAAGGAAAAGTCCTAGAATCAAGGCATTTTAGACATTTTGTAGATATTAATATTTTATTAGATTTTTGAACACCTATAAAAACTTGTAAGCTTAAATTTAAAAACATTTATTTTTATCTGTTTATCCAATTTAAATTGAACAATTTTAATCACGTGAATTAAAGATCTTTGGATCCACTTTTTTTAAATTAATTTTTATTGTAGGTTGTTCAAAACATTACATAGTTCTTGATATGTTATATTTCACACTTGATTCAAGTGGGATATGAACTCCCGTTTTTACCCCATATACAGATTGCAGAATCACATCAGTTGCACAACCATTGATTTACATATTGCCATTCTGGTGTCTGTTGTATTCTGCTGCCTTTCCTATCCTCTACTATCCCCACTCCCCCATCCCCTCCCCTCTTCTCTCTCTACCCCCTCTACTGTAATTCATTTCTCCCCCCTCATATTTTTCCTCCTTTCCCCTCACTTCCTCTTGTATGTAATTTTGTATACCCCTGAGGGTCTCCTTCCATTTACAGGAAATTTCCCTTCTCTCTCCCTTTCCCACCCACCTCTCATCCCTGTTTAATGTTAATCTTCTTCTCATGCTCTTCATCCCTACTCTGTTCTTAGTTACTCTCCTTATATCAAAGAAGACATTTGCCATTTGTTTTTGAGGGATTGGCTAGCTTCACTTAGCATAATCTGCTCTAATGCCATCCATTTCTCTCCAAATTCTATGATTTTGTCATTTCTTAATGCAGAGTAATACTCCATTGTGTAAAAATGCCACATATTTTTTATCTATTCGTCTATTGAATGGCATCTAGGTTTTGCTTCCACAGTCTTGCTATTGTGAATTGTGCTGCTATGAACATGGATGTAGCAGTGTCCCTATAGTGTGCTCTTTTTAGGTCTTTAGGGAATAGACCGAGTAGGGGAATAGCTGGATCAAATGGTGGTTTTATTCCCAGCTTTCCAAGAAATCTCCATACTGCTTTCCAAATTGGCCGCACCAATTTGCAGTCCCAAAAGCAATGTACAAGAGTACCCTTTTCCCCACATCCTCGCCAGCACTTGTTGCTGTTTGACTTCCTAATGGCTGCCAATCTTACTGGAGTGAGATTTGCAACAAAATGAAACTGAATCCCTTACTCTCGCCATGCACAAAATTTAACTCAAAGTGGATCAAGGAACTTGATATCAAATCAGAGACATGGCGTTTGATAGAAGAAAAAGTTGGCTATGATCTACATACTGTGGGGTCGGGCTCCAAATTCCTCAATAGGACACCCATAGCACAACAGTTAATAACTAGAATCAACAAAAGGGACTTACTGAAACTAAAAAGTTTTTTCTCAGCAAAAGAAACAATAAGAGAGGTAAATAGGGAGCCTACGTCCTGGGAACAAATCTTTACTCCTCACACTTCAGACAGAGCGCTAATATTCAGAATATACAAAGAACTAAAAAAATTAGACAATGAGATAACGAATAACCCAATCAACAAATGGGCCAAGGACCTGAACAGAAATTTCTCAGAGGAGGACATACAATCAATCAACAAGTATATGAAAAAATGCTCACCATCTCTAGCAGTCAGAGAAATGCAAATCATTCCCCCTTTTTTAATGTGTCCCTTCCAAATTTTTGATAGGGTAGGGAAAGAGCAATGAGGGAATTTTAATCCCTCAGGTAACAGTCTCCAAATTTTTAGAACTCACCCAAAATTGGATTCCTGGTTTTACCTGACTTAATTAATTACTTATATTGATATTCTATTTATTTTTGGCTCCATAGTTGTAAGACAAGAGGCGTCACTCATTTTGGCTTCTTCTGAGCTGAGAGAGAGTGACGTGAGTTTGCACAGTATAAGGGACATGAGTTGCCTTTTAGAAGTCAGTTGAGGAACATGAGTTGCCTTTTAGAAATCAGTTCGTTTTGAAGTCTGGTTGGGGAAGAACAGGTTGTAAATTCATCTGGGGATGGGTTCTTCTGTGTGAGAAACAAGAACCATGAGTACTGAAAAAATGTTGCAGCAGCTGGAACATGTCACTGTATAGAAGTTCCCTCAGCAGGCTTTAATATTCCCAGTTATCAGGACTGTCAACTTAATATTTAACATTTAGTGTTACAGTTATCCCTCTCCATAAGATACAGTTTAATGATTTAATATCATCTGATCTTGCAAAATCATTTTACTAGTATGACCTCTGTGTGTAATAGAGAAACCTTTAATTCTGTTACTCAGGGCTGGATAATCGTACTAGCAAACACCAACCCTACCTGTAGGTTAGGAATATCTGTAGGCCTTAAACTAAAAATTTCTGCCTCTGGCAGCTCCTCTTGATAGTCTCTTTTTATAGTTATCAGGCATTCCTTTCTGGGAATCCTTCTTTGTAGCCTCCAGTCTTACTTATTTTGGGAGGCTAACATAATGTGTATAAAAAATTATTATTATTATTATTAATATTATTATTTAAAATGCCCAGGAATGGCTGTATTTTGGTTTTAACTGTCTTTCCTAAGTGTTTATCATGAAACAGTCAAACTGACTTTTTTTTCTATCTATTGTTAACAGTCAGCTGAGCTTTTATGGGAGTCATTCCTGGGGAAACTTGAGAGCAGCTTCTCAGTTCTGCTAGTGCCATTTGCGCTAGGTGGGTCCAGGTCTTGCTTGACCATGTGGCTACCCTTGGAAGCATCAGGGATGTCTCCCTTCTCTGATGACTCTCCTCTTCTTAGCAAATGCACTGATTGGCTTTCTGTTCTCCAGGGGTCTCATTAATCTCCCTAATTGGGAAGATATGAGGCCCAGAGTTGCAAAGGTCTTTGAGAAGTCCCTTGTTCCCTGGATTCAGACTGACTCAGAGGGCAAGAGCCAAATATTGGTTTTCTTGTCCCTTTTCATGTAACTTTAATATAAATCCTAATCTTAATCATCCAGCAAATAAATTTTAACAGCCTTATATTAAGAGTACTGGGCTTTAATGTCTATAACTTTATAATTATTTATCTTTTTTATTAACTGGGATCTGTATTATTCTGTCTGTCTTGTAGGTGATGACTTATTATCTTAAATTAACCCATGTTGTGTTCTTAAAGCAACACTTCTGTAAAACACTAACAAGGAATCTTTAGATCACTTATAAGGAAATTACAAAATAAAATTTTTTAACAAGAGTAAAAATACTTAGTTCGTGTAATAGCTACCCTGAAGTTTTAAGCTGAGTTATACATTATATCCCCTGTTTGAGATCCTAGAAATCTTGACAGAAAAAAAAACAACTTTTGAACATAACTTTAAATGAAATAATATCTGACCTACTGCTTTCGTAGTCATTCTCACATATAGTAAGATGGGACACAGAGCCTTATCTCAGGTAAGGCAGGGCTCTTTATAAAACTTAAGTGTTTTACTTCTAAAGATGATCTTTGTTTTTTTAAATATCATTTTACAAAGATTACATATATTATTTGAGGTCACATGAACATTAGTTAACACCATATGATATCACATTTAAAACATGAATTTAAGAAAGGCTGAAAGTTTTTAAACTTTATATAGATTAGACTCTCATTAACATAAAAATACATTTAAATTGTTCCCCAATGTAAAAAGTAACATACAACTTTACATATCTTATTGATAAGAAGTAAATGAATGCCCAATATATTTTTTTACCATACAACTTCAGAACACCAGCTTGAAATAATGCTCTTTTAAAGTTTCTACCTTACAGATTCGTATACCTGAAAGATATGAGCACATTAATAGCATCACAATTACATTGAAGTTTCTACATTAACCAAGTTTAGCTTTTAAATAAATGGCAGTACAGTGCTCTAAAATAACAGTTCTTACTTAATCAGTTGTTTAATTTTTATGGTTGCTTGCTCTAGAAAAAATAAAACTTAATAAACACAATGTTATGGGTAAACTTATGTTTTAAGAATTTTTTGTCTCTTTAACACATGACTGATTATTACAATCTTATACAGACATTAGTACAAACTTATACAGACCTTAGTAAATCAATCAGATATCTAACAAAAGTACTCATGAATGAGTAATCCCATATCAAATTTACTTTACTTATTTATCAATATATTAGACAAATATATTGAACAGTGTAAACCATTTTTTTTGTTGAAGGAAAAGTCTTAGAACCAAGGCATATTAGAACATTTGTAGACATTAATATTTTATTAGATTTTTGAACACCTAGAAAAACTTGTAAGCTTAAATTTAAAGACATTTATTTTTATCTCTTTATCCAATTTAAATTCAACTATTTAAATCACTTGAATTAAAGATCTTTGGATCCACTTTTTAAAATTTGTTTTTATGAGCGTTTTTGTTTTAATGAGTGCTCTTTATAAATGTTAATTTGTGTATCATATATATGATATACGGACATATGAATATATAGACATACAACACATAACAAAATTGTGCACACATAATAATAGTAAAGGCCTTGTAGCTTTTCCAGGTGAAATATCCATTGCAATGTTTCAAAAACTACACAGTTAGTCAAAGATAGAACTGGTCAGAAAAAACATCATCCTAGGTCTTTAGGATCAAAATCATGAGCTCAAAAAAAAATAAAGAATCTAAGGAAAAAATAAGAGTCCTAGAAAAATTGACAGGCCATTAATTAGTAAATACCATACAATTTAATTTTTTTAGGCCTCAGATCACTCTCCTACTGAGCTTGCAGGCCTCTTTCATTTGCCATTCAACAAAAGTCCTGGCTGAGGTCTGGAAGGAGCAGGAAAAAGCTGCTATTCTGAGCAGACACCTCAGGCCTAAGGCATTTCAACCATAATTTTCAGGTTCAGAAATTGAAAATTATAATACAATTTTAAGACAAAATTCACAAAATTTTATGATACAAGTTTAAGACACAGTTTACAAAATTTTACATCTTTATATCTTGTTTTGTCAACAGATACCATACTATGATTTACTATCCTTGTCCAAATTAATGCACTGGTAGACACAGTGACATTTTCCCAGGCTACCCAATTAAAAATTGGTGAAAAAAAAGCCTGAATGATTGGGAAGTTACTTGCCAACTTGGAAGTAGAGTTCTCTAGTTTTCCATCCTAAGTATTTAAGTTCTCTGGCATGAATTATCTGAAATCATAAACTAAACAATTTCCTAAACCCGACTTTTAACTGCAAGATTGTGCAATGCTTCAAAAACCCATTCAGATGCCAGATTGTTACAATAAAACATCATCATTTAGATACACATTCAGCTAAGATCATTCCCAAGAAATGATTTATAATATCAACACATTATTGCACATGTCTTAAAGGGCCAGAAACAAAGACACAAGACAGACTGAAAGGAGCTCCAGACTATGGCTTACAGACAGAAGCCTTTAAACCAGAGCAGATAAGAGAAAAATCTCCTACACCAGTGGCACCATAGATTTTCCCACAGGGGAACCAGATGTTTTCACAGAGGGACAACCTGAAATGTAAAATCAAGGGTCTCCATGGTGACTTTACTGTATTTAGTGTCCCCGTTTTCTTTTTCTCTTTTTTAAGAAAACAGAGATGGCAAAATCCTTACAGTGCAGGGAAGGAAGTAGGTAATTCTCTGAAGCAACAGGGCTTGGGCAGCTGCTGGAAGTCCCTCAGTCCCTCCTTTCACTTACAGGATTAGCTCCTCTTGTTCGGTTCCACCCCAAGCACGCTCCGTCTCCTAACATTTCAGTAGTCAGCTCTCAAAGAGTTCCGGGGTGTGGGGGGTACCAAAAATTGTAACTTAAAGTTTGGTTCCTGATTTTGAAGCCAATTAATACCAATTTAATAATGAGGACAGGGTTTGAGAAAAAGAAAAAGGGAGATTTACTGCTTTGCTAACAAAGGAGAAAAACAGTGGTCTCTGCCCAATGGTTGTGATTCTATCGATCTGAAGGGACAAGGGGTTTTAAGGAGTTTCACGTGTTAACCTGGGAGATACTCAGTTCTTAGGTCCCCAGCAGGCATTGCCCTCTGCAGTGGGTGTGCTCCAGGCAGCCAGCTAGGGGTTTCTCTCATCCTGCTTAACAAAGGGTATTAAAGTTCATCACAGTTCTTTAAAACACAGTCCAAATGGGTGTCAGTTTACTTGCTTTATTACCCATTTTCAGTTAAGTTTTACCACAGAAATCACACATCAAAACACACTAAAACAAACCAAAAAAAAAAAAACATATGAAACACAGAACAAAACACACACACAAAAAAACAGAAAACCAGCGCAGAAACAGAAAAACAGAGGAACTATGTAACGTCTTGCTAAAGCTCTGGGATAGGAGCTCCTGCGTGCCCATTGGCACCTCTCTATGCTTTCAGAGGAATTCCCTACAGAACATAACAGAGGACAGAATGATTCTCGTTACTGTACCAGACAGGAGTATATGTGTGTCTCCCCAGGACACCACTCTGTCATCAGAAGAGATCTCCCTTAACCGGATATCAGATGTTATATAGGCGCCACTTACCTATGGAGGCCTCCTCCACCATGTGCTTGCTAATAGTTTTAGGGCGGTGGTTCACTGCAGTGCTCCCTGGACCAAAATCTCACACCAAGGCCTTGGAAATTGCCTCTCCATGCCGGAGCCCTGGAGGGAAGGCCAGCTTCAGAATTTCCAGTAGTCTGGTCTTGTGATCTATTGGGGCAGGGTCATCTCGATGGGAAACTACAAAATATTACACCAGGATGCAAGAAAAGACCACTGACTCCAATTAAAATCAAATTAAGGCAAGCTTACTATTTCAAAGTGGATCCAAAGATCTTTAATTCACGTGATTTAGATGGTTCAATTTAAATTGGATAAACTTCCTAATGGCTGCTAATCTTACTGGAGTGAGATGGTATCTTAGGGTGGTTTTGATTTGCATTTCTCTGACTGCTAGAAATGGTGAGCATTTTTTCATATACTTGTTGATTGATTGTATGTCCTCCTCTGAGAAATTTCTATTCAGGCCCTTGGCCCATTTGTTGATTGGGTTATTTGTTATCTTATTGTCTAATTTTTTGAGTTCTTTGTATATTCTGGATATTAGGGCTCTGTGTGAAGTGTGAGGAGTAAAGATTTGTTCCCAGGACGTAGGATCCCTATTTACCTCTCTTATTCTTTCTTTTGCTGAGAAAAAACTTTTTAGTTTGAGTAAGTCCCATTTGTTGATTCTAGTTATTAACACTTGTGCTATGGGTGTCCTATTGAGGAATTTGGAGCCCAACCCCACAGTATGTAGATCATAGCCAACTTTTTCTTCTATCAGACGCCATGTCTCTGATTTGATATCAAGTTCCTTGATGCACTTTGAGTTAACTTTTGTGCATGGCAAGAGAAAGGGATTCAGTTTCATTTTGTTGCATATGGATTTCCAGTTTTCCCAACACCATTTGTTGAAGATGCTATCCTTCTTCAATTGCATGCTTTTAGCCCCTTTATCGGATATAAGATAGTTGTAGTTTTGTGGATTGGTTTCTGTGTCCTCTATTCTGTACCATTGGTCCACCCACCTGTTTTGGTACCAGTACCCTGCTGTTTTTGTTACTATTGCTCTATAGTATAGTTTGAAGTCTGGTATAGCTATCACGCCTGATTCACACTTCCTGCTTAGCATTGTTTTTGCTATTCTGGGTCTTTTATTTTTCCATATGAATTTCATGATTGCTTTCTCTATTTCTACAAGAAACGCCGTTGGGATTTTGATTGGCATTGCATTAAACCTATAGAGAACTTTTGGTAATATCGCCATTTTGATGATGTTAGTTCTACCTATCCATGAACAGGGTATATTTTTCCATCTTCTAAGATCTTCTTATATTTCTCTATTTAGGTTTCTGTAGTTTTCATTGTATAAGTCTTTCACCTCTTTTGTTAGGTTGATTCCCAAGTATTTTATTTTATTTGAGGATATTGTGAATGGGGTGGTTGTCCTCATTTCCATTTCAGAGGATTTGTGGCTCATATACAGGAATGTCTTTGATTTATGTGTGTTGATATTATATCCTGCCACTTTGCTGAATTCATTTATTAGCTCTAGTAGTTTCTTTGTAGACCCTTTTGGGTCTGCTAAGTATAGAATCATGTCATCTGCAAATAGTGATAATTTGAGTTCTTTTCCTATTTTTATGCCTTTAATTTCTTTCGTCTGTCTAATTGCTCTGGCCAGTGATTCGAGAACTATGTTGAACCGAAGTGGTGAGAGAGGGCATCCTTAAAATTTGTTTTTATGAGTGCTTTTTTTATTATGAGCGCTCCTTATATATGTTAATTTCTGTATCATATATATGATTAAGAATATATATATATATAGACATACAACAAATAACAAAAGTGTGCACACATAATAATAGTAAAGGTCTTGTAGCTTTTAGCAGGTGAAATCTCCATTGCCATGTTTTAAAAACTCCACAGTTGGTCAAAGATAGAACTGATCAGAAAAACATTAACCTAGGTCTGTAGGATCAAAATTATGAGTTAGAAAAATTAAAGGATCTAAGGAAAAAAATAAGAGTCCTAGAAAAAATAACTGACCAGTAATTAGTAAATACCATACTATTTACTTTTTTTTTCCTTAAGCCTCATATCAGTCTCCTACTGATCTTGCAGGCTTCTTTCATTTGCATTTCAATCTAAGTCCTGGCTGAGGTCTGGAAGGAGCAGGAAAAAACTGCTATTCTGAGCAGACACCTCAGGCCTAACGCATTTTAACCATAATTTTCCAGATAGGATGTTGAAAATTTTGATACAAGTTTAAGACAAAATTTACAAAATTTTATATCTTTATATCTTGTGTTGTCAACAGATACCATACTATGATTTACTATCCTTGTCCAAATTAATGCACTGGTACACACAGTGACATTTTCCCAGGCTACCCAATTAAAAATTGGTGAAAAAAAAAAGACTGAATGATTGGAAAATTTCTTGCCAACTTGGAAGTAGAGTTCTTTAGTTTTCCATCCTAAGTATTTAAGTTCTCTGGCATGAATTATCTGAAATCATAAACTAAACAATTATCTCAATCTGACTTTTAACGGCAAGATTCTGCAATGCTTCAAAAACCCAATAAGCTACCAGATTGTTACAATAAAACATCATCATTTAGACACACATTCAGGTAAAATCATTCCCAAGAAACAATATATAATATCAACACTTTATTGCACATGTCTTAAAGTGCCAGAAACAAAGACACACGACAGACAGAAAGGAGCTCCAGACTATGACTGACAGACAGAAGCCTTTAAAACAGAGCAGATAAGAGAAAAATCTCCTACACCAGTTGCACCACAGATGTCCCCACAAGGGGACCAGATGTTTTCACAGAGGAGCATCCTGAAATGTAAAATCAAGGGTCTCCATAGTGACTTTCCTGCATTTAGTGTCCCCTTTTTTTCCCTCTTTTTTAAGATGACAGAGGTGGCATTATCGTTAAATTGCAGGGAAAGACCTAGGGAATTCTCTGAAAAAATAAGGCTTCAGCAACTGCTGGGAGTCCCTCAGTCCCTCCTTTTACTTACAGGATTTGCTCCTCTGTTTCAGTTCCACCACAAGCATGCTCCATCTCCTAACATTTCTGTAGTCAGCTCTCAAAAAGTTCCAGGGTGCGGGTGGGTTATCAAAATTTGTAACTTAAAGTTGGGTTCCTGAACTTGAAGCCAATTAATGCCAATTTAAAAATGAGGACAGGGTTTTGAGAAAAAGAAAAACGAAGGTTTATTGCTTTGCTAACAAAGATAAACACAGGGACTCTGCCAAAAGGTTGTGACTCTCTTTATCTGGAGGGACAAGGGATTTTAAAGGAGTTTCACTTATTAACCTGGGAGATACTCAGTTCTCAGGTCCCCCGCAGGCACTGCCCTCTGCAGTGAGTGTGCTCCAGGCAGCCAGCTAGGGGCTTCTCTCATACTGCTTAACAAACGGGTGTAAAGTTCAATGCAGTTCCTTTAAACTCAGTCCAAAGGGTGTCAGGCTTACTTGCTTTATTTTCATGTCCGATATCCTTAAGTTTTCACCACAGAAATCACACAACAAAATGCACAAAAACAAACAAACAAAAAACATATAGAACACAGAACAAAACAACAACAACAACAACAACAAAAAAAAAAAAAACAGAAATCCGGCGCCGAAACAGGAAAACAGAGGAGCAATGCAATGTCTTCCTAAAGCTCCCCGTAGGAGCGCATGCGTGCCCGTTGGCACCTCTCTACCCTTCCAGATGAATTCCCTAGAGAACAGAACAGATGACAGAATGATTCTTGTTACTGTCCCAGACAGGAGTATATGTGAGCCTCCTCAGTCCACCTCTCTGTCATCAGAAGAGATCTCCCTTAACCGGATATCAGATGTTATAAAGGCACCAATTACCTATGGATGCCTCCTCCACCAGGTGCTTGCTAATAGTTTTAATGCGGTGGTTCACTGCAGTGCTCCCTGAACTGAAGGCTAACTCCAAGGCCTTGGACCATCTCAAGTTGCACAAACCCTAGAGTTGCTCTCAAGCTTGGAGCCCTGGAAGGAAGGCCAACTTCAGAATTTACAGCAGTCTGGTCTTGTGATCTTGTCCGGCAGGGTCATCTCACTGGGGAACTCCAAAATATTAGACCAGGAACGCATGTAAAGACCACTGACTCCTAGTAAAATCAAATTAAGGCAAGCTAATTATTTCAAAGGGAAAGGCTACCTCTCCCTCCCAAAATGGCGGGAGCAAGACAGCAAACCCACCTTTCCTATAGCCCAGCTATATAGCCCAGAAAGATGCACAAAAAGGGGGTTACAGATAACAGAACTTTAACAAGCATCACACTAACGGTAGTTTACATTTTTTTTTAAGCTCACCCCAACATCAGAAATTATGAGGACCATTAGAGCCTCAGAGACTCGTTGTCTGGCCAGGGAAAGAAAATATTTATGAGGTGTCACTAAAGTTTCAGAGAGGGCTGCAATCTGGTCAGAGAGCCAGGCATGGGTGAGTTTAAGGCATGGGCAAACATTCCAAGCAGGTTCAGAATTTGCAGTAATTTATAATAAAGCCAAAATTATGTTTTCATGGCTTTCTGGCAAGTGGGCTCCCAATTTTAATAAATGATCAGGTTGGGTCTATCAACCCTGTCCCTTACTTTTGGAAACTCCCCTTCCACATCCAAGCTTGTGAACTCCTGAGCATTTTCCATTCCAGATATGTATTCACATATTTTCTAACTCTTCTCCTCTAATTGTGTATTACTTGGGGCGAATGTAATGTCAAGGCATTGTTCTGGATGAGAATGGGAAGATTTTTTGCATACACATTGGATTCATTATCTAATTTTTCATTCGAAATACTTAATCCCTGACACTAAAACCTACCCTACTGGACTCTGACTACTAATGCAAATATGATGGAGATAAATTACCCCAACAAAATAGAAATACAAGCAGTTCAGAGGAGGCATGGTGCATAGTTGGACTTGCCTTTTGCATTATGTAGTGTAGGAGTTATAAATCTAGCAAATTTTCAATTTAAATAGTTCTCCATGTGTTTGAAAGTTAACAAATATTTGAATTCCTGTCTCCCTTTCTCTGTAGCCTATTCAGCACATGTATTTTTATATGCACATATCAAATCCTACCTGGTACCACACGTACATTCTTGTGAGGTGGATGAATTGGCAGATACAATTTGTGAGAATAGATCACTCATTCTAAACGCTGTTGGAACTGAAAATTCAACCTATGGGTGAGCTTCATAGTTGAACAACATTATACATAAACCCATGTTCAGTAAAATGAATATTTTTGGATCTGTGGATGATATATATTTCATGATTAATTTAGATTGCCATATATATTGCTACTTTTTAATGTCTGTGTGTGTGTGTTTTATATATATATATATATATATATATATATATATATATATATATATATACTCTCCAGATTTTTCAAAATATGAAATATATGTGTCTTATTATACACTCCCTAAATTCATTCATATTCATATATGTGGATTTATGATCAACTTTTCACAAGATTATTATCAGAAATATTCATCCACCTGAAATACATATTTGTTTCCTAGTACTGAAAACAAACTTCAGTGAATGGTGCACACAAATCCTAATATTTCTACAGTAACTCACCCAGTTTAACATCAATGCGTATAGATTCCTATGGGACATGAAGTGTATTTTGACGTTCATTTTTATTCAACTCTGGTACATTACTATTTCTTCAGTGAATGCACATCATAGGATAAATATTTCATCCACAATTTATCAAATTGATAGGCATTTGTTTCACTTTCAATCACTTCCTGATTCAGAACACATGTATTCCTTAATGTTTCTTGACTGCTCGTTTCATGAGACTTCTTTCCAAACACATTATTTTCAATTTCCATTATCGCTTTGAAGCAAATCTCACACACCCGTCTTGATAAACCATTAAAGTAATATTACCATTATATGTATAATTGGTTGGAATTAATGATTGTATATCAATATAAGATTTTCTGCATATTTTCAGATATAAATTCAATCGATTATTTAAAGTGTAATCAGTTATATTATTTATTCATAGTATGGTCTCTTCATGCATTATCTCTACATACATAGACACAGGGTACACCTCTTTGTACCCCCAATATTAATTTATATGTCTTCAAAATATTGCTCCCAGAAATGGTGGAAGAAATACTCTGTCAACTGATGTACATAAACATTTTATCACAGTAATATTCTGGACACAAAATGCAAAGTTCACACTTATGATTGTACCAAAGACTAAATGGAATGTAAACATGGATTACTAAAAAAATCCATGTCCAATTTGGCTAATGCTCTCAAATGTCAATCCTATTAATGATTACATATTTGTTTCTTCCTAAGATTATATATTCAAATTCAACCCTGTTGAAAATATCTAATACTATCACTCACTTTATACTTTGTCTGATTTCATAATGTCTCTATAGATATCTGCTTTCCTACATATTTTCCCCAGTTCATCATTGTGACTCACTCTTCACAGGTGCGGACATTGACATTCACTCACTAACCGAAACCCTGTTGCTAAAGAACTTTTGGTCCAATTCCTATACTCACTCTTTTTTCTAAACTTACTTACTATCTTCCTAATCCACCTACTGTCCCCTTTTGACTGGATATTCTCTTCGACATTCAATCATCCAAGGTACAAGGTCCAATGCCATTTTATATCGATTTATCTGAGACATCTGTGCAGAACATAATTCAAAGCTAAGTGTCACAATCAAAGGCCCAATTCCCTTCTGGGCTTCAAATCTTACCTAGATTTCTGTTTTCATACTTACATTTCACCTATTTATTCTTGTAAATATCGCAGATTCCCAATACCATTATTCATCCTGCAGAATGATTCCTAACTCAAATCGAATATGTTATTAATCCTAACCATACACTCTTCCATCAATCTAACTTTACAAAAGAGTAAGGACACAGTTTGTCTTACAATACAGGAATGTAGGGGATCTTCCACCTGCTGAGAACCTCAAAGGTCCTTACATAAATGATCCCTGGAGAAGATGTTGACAGCTATGGAGGACCTGAGAGAGAAAAATTCATTTTCCATGGAAAACAACCAGGTCAAAATGAAGGGATGTGTCTGAATCAGCCTCTCTATTCTTAATGTAGAGTAGTTGGACCAAATCAGGCATGTGTGGAGAGCTGTTCCCGGGTGCCGATTTTTGATATACAATTCTTAGCTTGAAGTGTCACAGTAAGTAGGGGCAGGCTCCATCTCATGGGAACCTAGGAAGCAACTTTTAGGACAAAGTGTTTGCCAAGGCAGTGACCTCATTCAGTTTCTGAATGAAGTGACCTACCTCACTTCTTTGGTGATGGAACTCTCTGAACTGGGGATCCAAGAAGCCAGGCACCCAGAGTCAGTCCCAGTCCCAGTCCCAGTGGGCTCACATGTTTGTATTTACCAAGGACAGAGTCAGACATTCTTGGTACCTACTGATGTGAGGATGGCCAAATGCCAGGAGAGCTCTGAAGAGGGCCAGTTCATGAGAAAGCAGGCAGTGTCTCACCACTGGTTCCTGAAAACTTCACTGAGTTGGCCAAGGAGACCAGATCTGAGAGAGTTTCCCAATACTATTATTCATCCCGAAGAATGATTCCTAACCCAAATTGAACATGTTATTAAACCTAACATACACTGTTCCCTCAATCTAACTTTACAGAAGAGCGGGGACAGTGTTGGTCTTACAATACAGGAATGTAGGGGATCTTCCACCTGCTTAGAAACTCAAAGGTCCATGCAGAAATCATTCCTGGAGAAGATGTAGGCAGCTATGAAGGACTTGAGAGAGCAAAAGTCATCTTCCATGGCAAACAACCTGGTCAGGATAAAGGAGTGTATCTGAATCAGCCTCTCTCTTATTAATGTAGAGAAGATGGATCAAACCAGGCCTGTGTGGAGAGCTATTCCTGAGTGCCTATGGTTTATATACCATTCTAACTTGTGAAAGTGTCACAGGAAGTAGGGGCATCCTCCATCTCAAGAGACCATAGGAAGCAACTGTTAGGACAAAGTGGTTGCCAAGGGAGTGACCTCTTTCAGTTTCTGAAGGAAGTGACCTCACGTCACTTCCTTGGTGTTGGAACTCTCTGAACTTGGGATCCAGGAAGCCAGGCACCCATTGCCAGTCCCAGTCCTACTCCTAGTGGGCTCACTTCTTTGGATTTACCAGGGACAGAGTCAGTCTTTCATGGTACCTACTGATGTGGGGATGGCCAAATGCCAGAAGAGCTCTGAAGAGGGGCCTTTCCTGAGAAAGCAGGTAGTGGCTCATGCTGGCTCCTGAAATCTTCGCAGAGTTGGCCACGAAGACCAGATCTGAGACAATACAGGCTATTTTTGGGGAACATAGTATGACCCACCAGTCAGAGAATACTCCAGATAGTCACAGATGTACTTGGGGGAAGCAGGTGCCTTTGTGGGTGTTGGTGTGGGATTCTTTTTTTGTCTCATGTTCTGAGAATAGGTTAACCAGTACCCTGGTTATTAATTGGTAGTTACATTATGCTTATAGACCCCAGAACTCAGGACAGGTAGAAAAAATAAATAGAACCATTAAATAGACCTTTACGAAATTACTCTTAGAGACCTGCATAAAAGATTGGACTATGCTCCTGCCTTATCCACTGTTTCATGCAAGAAATACTCCCTCTGTTTCTTTGTGTAACCTCACCACCTGTGAAATTCTCTATGGTGCCCTTCCTCCAGTAAGGGACCTAACCCCAACTCTAAGACCTAAGAATCCCTTCCACACCCCCTAGCTTGACAGACTTAAAGCTCTTGAAAGAACTCATTGATATCTGTTCAAACAGCTGGCCACGGCCTACCAAACTGGGGACAAGGGGACTCCACTTCAATATAATGTAAGAGACTTCATCTACATAAGAAGACATCAGGTTTCATTCCTGGAACCCCGATGGAAAGGAACATACCAGGTACTACTTATAACACCTACATCAGTAAATGTATACGGAATCAATTCCTGGATCCATGCCTTTCATCTCAAGCCTGCGCTCTGTCCAGACTCTTGCTGGAAACTGGAAATGACTAGTAACCCTTTCAAATTGTGTATTCACCATATGAATAAGGCTATAGACTCTCCCCTTGGCCACCAGTAGTCCTAAACCTCATCAGGTGGTTCATCAGCGATGGCTGATCACAAATCCTACTAGAGAAGAAGTATGGTCTCTCTCGCTTACAGCCCCCATAGGGACCTGGTGGCCATCTCTCCACCCAGACATTTGTCAGCTGGCTATAGGTTTTTCCTATTGGGATATATCTGATAAAGTGGATCCCACTAAAATTCTATTAAATACCTTCTGTATCATCGATAATGGAAACAAACATTATGGATGTAGGGACACGCGAGCAAGATGCAGGTTGGCTAGCCCAGATTACTATGTTTGCATGGCAGACTATCAAAGCCACAAAGAGCCACGGCTGTGAGGGGAAAAAGCCAACTTCTTCTGTAAGTCATGGGGATGTTAGCATACAGGGACTGCCTGGTGGAACCCAAACTCCCCATCAAATTCAGTACACAGCATTGGCCATATTACCAATTAGACAACCAAAACCGATGGACCCCAGAAGGCTCTCTAGATCCTCAAATTATGCATGACATTTTTAACTTCTACAAGTGATCAAAAGGGTGGAAGGAGATTCCCCTATGTGAAGACCTTTTCCCTCCTTCACTCACGTCCTGAACTATGCTTCTCCAATAGATCCTAACCCTCAGCCTTCTGCTCCAGACTCTCTGCTTTCACTCCCACCTGAGCAACCTGATTTCTCCCCTCCATTTACTAGATCAAAAAACCAAACCTCGGCCGGTTCTCAGACAATTGCGCCCTTGCTGAGGTATCAGGTACTGAGGTACCCCTCCACCCACTCAGTCCTCTTTTCTCCAGTAAGTGCCCAGAGCAGGTCCCATCAGGTCCTCTTACCAGCTAACCCAAAGCTCAAACCAGCTGAGGAGATCCCTCAGACCACTATCCAAGATGTAATGAAAGTGACCTTTAAAGTTGCCTTGTCATCACTGAAAACAGGTGACTAAGAATTTAAAGTCCCTCACAGGCTTTTTGGGATACTCACTCCTGTCGTCCCCTCTGCTCTACCTGTTCTACTGCTCAAGTTTTTGTTGCCAGGAAAATCACAAACCCCTTTCCCAATATTCTTTTACATCTCTCCTTCCTAATTCTCAGATAAACGGAGCTGCTCTCAGCCTTGCTTTCCACGTCTTGCCCCTCTTCACCAGGCCCACAGAAAAGTCTTATATGACCTTCTCCAGAAGTCTTCACCATTGCTGACTTTAGGACTTTCAGCAAAAGAGTCCCTATAAAAGAATTCAATGTAGATAAACTCCGTGTTTTCATGTCGCCCTGTTCTACTTGGCCAGCGGCTGGAAAAATCAGCACTCCTAAGCTAGACACCCCCTTACGAGTTTTTCACAAAATAAGTGAACAAGGCCTCTGGCCTTGAGCTGGGGATTCACAGAGATGGCTACAATTCTAAGTAAAGAAGTTACCAACTAGGCTCCATGGTAACAGCTGGCAGGGAGAAAAAAAAGAGAAATGAAAAAGCTCTCCCTGTCCCAAGTGTCCTTGAAAAGTTAACTTGCTGAGAACAGAGGAAAAAATAACAGAAACAAAAACTGCTTTTTGTGAACTTCTGCAGACTGTGAACTTCTGAGCCCCTTCCCTTACATGTTGGGTACAAATTCTGAAACTACCTAAACTTGGGGTTCAGAAGATTAATTGATTACAACAGAAGCAATACCCTCTAAATCCGTTTGCAACCAAATAGGGCTGTTTCCCTGTCTTCGGTGCTATCTTAGATTCCTTTCCTTTTCCGTACCTACAACAGTATAATTCTATATACTTAAACATTGTTTATGTTTTCATGAAATGGTCAACAGATGTGATTAATTATGTAATGGTGCAGATGTTTCCCAGAGTGTTCTAGGATGATACATGTTCATTTAAAGATCAAATCGGAGGGCATACAACCTGTTTCCACCGGGAACCTGTATCTCTCACTTTAGCCATCCTATTAGGAATAGGAGTTGCTGCAGGAGTGAGCACAGGAACCCTAGTCCATGGGACACAACAAATGACCCAATTAGAAGCAGCAATAGACCAAAAATTAAAGATAATAAAACCTCCATCACAGCTTTACAGGAATGTTTAACCTCTCTCTCTCTGAAGTTGTTTTACAGAACAGGCGAGGGTTAAACCTTCTCTTCATGAGAGAAGGGGGACTTTGTGCTGCATTGAGGGAAGAAGGTTGTTTTTATGCCGACCATACTGGAGTTGTATAAGAACCTATGAGTATATTAAGAAAATGCCTTTAAGAGTGTCAACGAGAGAGAGAGGCCCAAAAAGGGTGGTTTGAGTCTTGGTTCACACAGTCCCTCTGGTTAACTATGCTTTCATAAGCCCAGGCCTGTCCATTAATAATCCTCATATTATTGCTAACTGTAGGACCCTGTTAGCTCAACCATGTAGTTTCCTTTCTCGAAGCTCAAATTGGACAATTTAAACTTATGGTAATCAGACAACAATATACCCCACTAGGAGACATAAAATGTGACACCCTTCAATGATCACTTTCATGATTAAAAGTAACCAGAAGAAGAATTGGGGAATAAAAAGTTAATAAAATAGGTACTTGTCACTTCCTATTTTTCTGTATGCTTAATAAAACACTGTTGAAATCTTGAGAACTGTTTGCTAATCTTGTTCCCAGAATGTGCTGTCCCCAACTGCCAAACTGCAGAATGTACTCCATCATCCCGTTGAAAGCAAACTGCCCACTCTCCCTGACGCATCAATAAATTTCCCTCCCTGCCCTCTCCAAGGAAAGTATATAAGCTCTGTTTAAGCTGTTCTCAGGACTCTCTGCTCTATTCAAGTGAGCTCTGAGCCCCAGCATGCTGGACCCTCAATAAACCCTTTGTTGTTGCATGAGACAGTCTCTTGGTGGTCTCTTCCACCTATGCCTGCCCGACCATTACAATATTCCAACTCTATATTCTTATAAATATCTCAGGTTCCCAATACCATTATTCATCCAGCAGAATAATTCCTAACCCATATCAAACATGTTATTAAACATAACCATACACTCTTCCCTCAATCTAACTTTACAGAAGAGCAGGCACAGAGTTGGTATTACAATACAGGAATGTAGGGGATTGTTCATCTGCTGAGAACCTCAAAGATCCATGCAGATATGATCACTGGAGAAGATGTAGGCAGCTATGAAGGACCTGAGAGAGCAAAAGTCATCTTCCATGGAAAACAACCTGGTCAGTATGAAGGGTTGTGTCTGAATCAGGCTCTCAAATTTTAATGTAGAGAAGATGGACCAAACCAGGCCTGTTTAGAGAGCTGTTCCCGGGTGCCTATGGTTGATATACCATTCTAACTTGTGAAACTGTCACAGGTAGTAGGGGCAGCCTGCATCTCATGGGACCCTTGGAAGCAAATGTTAGGACAAAGTGGTTGCCAAGGCAGTGACCTCATTCAGTTCCTGAAGGAATTGACCTCACCTCACTTCCTTGTTGATGGAACTATCTGAACTTGGGATCCAGGAAGCCAGGCACACAGAGCCAGTCCCAGTCCCAGTCCCAGTGGTCTCACTTGTTTGGATTTACCAAAGACAGAGTCAGTCTTTCTTGGTACCTACTGATGTGAGGATGGCAAAATGCCAAGAGAGCTCTGAAGAGGGGCCTTTCCTGAGAAAAAGGTAGTTGCTCAATGCTGGCTCCTGAGAACTTTACAGAGTTGGCTAAGGAGGACAGATCTGAGAGAGAACATGCCATTTAAAGGGAACATACTGTTGCCCACTAGTCAGAGGACACTCCAAATAGTCTCAGAATTACTTAGGGAAAGGAGGTGCCTTTATGGGTGTAGGTGTAGGTTTGTGGTTTTCACTTGTTCTGAGAATAGGTATCAAAGGCGGTTTGTTTGGATTGAGTGAACTCTTTCTGGTAAGTACTTTGACAAGGCGAGTGTTTTTATGGCTGTATATAAAACGGTGTTCGTGGTTGTAGACATAAGAAGAGAGAATGCATCAATGGATGTGTTCTGTCTAGTAGAAAGCTTGCCAGCCTTCATACTGCCCAATTTATGAATGGACTGCTACTTGACTTATGGATGGGCAACATCTGCTATCCTCCAAAGTTCCTGTTTTCTTCCTGAATTCTGGCCTCTCTAAAGAATAGGCTCATGCTTTTGTGCCCAAGATATGTACCACCTCCAAGCTCTGTGACATGGACATGTACTGGATACCTGAAGGGAATGACGAGCTTCTTAGAAAACTGAGATATCAGTATGACCAGTAAAGTCTCAGTGGAGAAAGCCTGCTTTGTGCCTTTTGCTTACCTATTGTTTTATTGCCCTGAATGTCAGGAAGGTCTCTGCCTCAGGCCTCCCCTTTGTGAAGCCTGAAGAAAAGAGTTCTCAAATTGAAATGAATGGGCATCAGCTGTGGCTCTGTGCTTAATTGCTTTGGAAAGGGATGTGTCTGAATCAGCCTCTTGGCACTGTGTGAGGCTGTGGCTTAGATTCTCAGCACTAGATGGATCCAAAGAAATATCTCATGTGTGCATCCAATACAAAAATGGCTAAAAGAGCAGATATTGTAGATGAAGTCTCTCGCCTTCCTATGTAAAGTTCCTGACCTCCATTAAGTGAGAATAGTGATACTTTGGGTCAAATGAGATATTTAAAGCCCTGTAGAGGCTAGCCTATAGGTGCATGGGTTTTCTCATGATTCCAATTCACATAAAGAATCTAAACCGCACAGTAATTAGGCCTCAAATTGGAGAAGCAAAGCAGCATTAACGGCATGCCTATTTGATCACTCTTGGTTAACAGGAAGGGTGTCTAGGCCACACAGACTTTAGGAAAATGAGGGAAAAAGGGAGCTTATTTTGGACACTGTTGTGGGCTGCGCCCCTCATGGAAACCTGCTACCAGAGGTAATGATTAGTGTCTATATGGAAGAAGATGAGGGCCATGTGGGAGTGTTTTGGTTTTAATTGTGGACATTTGTATCGTGGTTGGAAGAGATGACTGGGTCCACCTGGGCTTGAACTCTGGTGTGACTCCCATTAGAGACTGAGTTCTGGAACTGACCTCAGAGCAGTATTGCCATGAATTTTGTCGGGATTTTATTAGGCCACGCATGAGAGTGACCCTTGGAAACTGAGATCTAAGGCCAGTGTGGATTTCCTCAGAGCACTGGGAATCTCAGCCAGGATATAACATGATTTTATTTTTAAAGACTTGGCAGCCATAGTTGAGAGTCAAAACACACATGGAACTCACATTGTAGACCTCAATGGGTCTGGCTTCATGTGACCTTTTGGCCACTCTTTGGGAAGACTTGCCTGTGAGAGTTCTTCAGAGCATTCATTGAAATGAGCTTCCTCACCATTTAATGGTTCCTGAATTAATTGAAACCCATAGTGCCTCCAACTTCATCCTTGAAAAATGGCTAGATAAATACCATGAAATTTTTGAAATTCCCATGACCAGGTGGCACTGGAGAAACTTTGGATGTCCTGTTGCTGATCATGAGTATACCAGACGGTGCCTTGATTGACTGGGTTTCATGAAAATGGTGTAGATCAGATATGCCAGTAAGTTGGAGCCTGCTGAGCAGTGGGCCTAGAGCAATGTTGGGCAGGTGTGTGACACAAAATATGCGCTGGGGCCATTTCGATCTGCCATTGGCTTCCAAATGCCTTGTGACTGACAGGATGCAGCCAGCAGACGCTTATTTGTAAAGGCATCTTGTTATATGGAGAGTTTTGACCCTGTCCCTTACTTTTGGAAACTCCTCTACCACCTCCAAGTTTGTGAACTCCTGATCATATTCCATTCCAGATTTGTATTCTCAGAATTCCTAACTCTTTTTCCCTAATTGTGTCTTACTTGGGGTGAAAGTATTGTCAAGGCATTGTTCTGGATGAGAGTGGGAAAAATTTTGTGTAGCACATATTTGCATACACATTGGATTCATTTTCCAATTTTCCATTCAGAATACTAAATCCCTGACACTAACATATACCCTATTAGACTCTGACTACTAATCCTAATATGGTGGAGTAAAATAACCCAAACGGAATAGAAATACAAGCAGTTCAGAGAAGGCATGGTGTGTAGTTGGAATTGTCTTTTGCATTATATTGGGTAGAAGGTATAAACTAGTTAATTTTTTTATTGAAAGAGTTCTCCATGTGTTTTTAAAGTAAACAAATGTATGAATTCGTGTCTCCCTTTCTCCGTAGCATATTCAGCACATGTATTTTTATATGCACATACAGAATCCTACCTGGTACCACTCGTACAATCTTGTGAGGTGGCTTACTTGGCAGATACAAATTGCGAGAAGACATCACAGCTCCTAAACACTGTTGGAACAGAAAATTAAACCTATGGGTGAGCTTCCTAGATGAACAACATTATACATAAATCCATGTTCAGTAAAATGAATATTTTTGCATCTGTGGATGATTTATATTTCATGGTGAATTTCGATTGGCATATATATTGCTACTTTTTAATGTCTGTGTGTATATATATATATATATATATATATATATATATATATATATAGTCTCCAGATTTTTCAAAATATGAAATATATGTGTCTTATTACACACTTCCTAAATTCATTCATATTCATGTATGTGGATTTATAATCAAATTTTCACATGATTATTCTCAGAAATATTCATCCACCTGAAATACATATTTTTTCCTACTAGTGAAAACTAACTTCAGTGAATGTTGCATACAAATCCTAATATTTCTACAGTAACTGACCCAGTTTAACATCAATGCGAGTAGATTCCAATGGGACATGCTGTGTGTTTTGACGTTCATTTTTATTCAACACTGGTACATTATGATTTCTTCAGTTTATGCACATCATAGGATATATTTTTCATCCACAGTTTCGCAAATTTATAGGCATTTGTTTCACTTTCAATCAATTCCTTCTTCAGAACACATGTATTCATCGATGTTTCTTGACTGGTCTTTTCATGAGACTTCTTTACAAAACACATTATTTTCAATTTTCATAATCATTTTTGAAGCGAAACTCAGACACCGTTCATGATAAACAATAACACTAATATTAACAATAGATGTATAACTGGTTGGAATGAATGATTTTATATCAATATAAGATATCTTAAATATTTTCAGATATCAATTCCATCCATTATTTAAAGTGGAATCAGCTATATTATTTATTCACAGTGTGGTCAATTCATGCATTATCTCTATATTCATAGACACAGGGCACACCTCTTTGTACAACCAATACTTATGTATATGTCTTCTAAATATTACTGCCAGAAATGGTGTAAGAAATACTCATGTCACCAGATCTACATACACATTTTATCACAGTAATATTCGGGACACAAAAAGTAAATGTCACACTTATGATTGTACCGGAGTCTGAATGGAAAGTGAACATGGATTACTAAAAACATTCCTGTCCATGTTGCCTAATCCTCTCAATTATCAATCCTGTTGGTGACTACATATTTGTTTCTTCCAGAGATTATATATTCAAACTCTACCCTGTTGAAAATGCCTAATCATATCACTCACTTTATACTTTGCCTGATTTCATTATGTCTCTATTGATATGTGGTTTCCTACATATTTTCCCCAGTTCATCATTGTGACTGACCCTTCACATGAAGTTATGTTTACTTTCACTCTCTAACCAAAACACTATTGCGATAGAACATATATTCCAAATCCTATATTGACACTTCTTCCTAAACCTACTATCTACCTAATCCTACCGACTATCCGTTTTTGACTGGATGTTCTCTTCGACATTCAATCATCCAAGGTACAAGGTTCTATGCCATTATATATCTATTTTTCTGAGACATCTGTGCACAATGTAAATCAAAGTTAAGTATCCCAATCAAGGGCCCAATGCCCTCTAGGCTTCAAAATTACCTAGATTTCTGTTTTTATTCATATATTTAACCTCTATATTTTTATAAATATCGCAGGTTCCCAATACCATTATTCATCCCGCAGAATGATTCCTAACCCAATTCAAACATTTTATTAACCCTAAGAATACACTGTTCCCTCAATCTAAATTTAATGAAAAGCAGGGACAGAGTTGGTCTTACAAGACAGGAATGTAGGGGATCTTCCACCTGCTGAGAACTTCAAAGATCCATGTAGAAATGAACCCTGGAGAAGATATAGTCATCTATGAAGGACCTGAGAGAGCAAAAGTCATCTTCCATGTCAAACACCCTGGTCAGGATGAAGGGATGTGTCTGAATCAGCCTCTCTCTTCTTAATGTAGAGGAGAAGGACCAAACCAGGCCTGTGTGGATAGCTATTCCCGGGTTCCTAAGGTTGACATACCATTCTAACTTGTGAACATTTCAGAGGAAGTAGGGGAACCCTCCATCTAATGGGACCCTTGGAAGCAACTATTAGGACAAAATGGTTTACAAGACAGTGAATTCATTCAGTTCCTGAAGGAAGTGACCTCACCTCACTTCCTTCGTGATGGATCTCTCTGAACTTGGGATCCTGGAAGCCAGGCACACAGAGCCAGTCCCAGTCCCAGTCCCAGTGGGCTCACTTGCTTGGATTTACCAAAGACAGAGTCAGTCTTTCTTTGTTCCTACTGATATTATGATGCCAAAAGCAAGGAGAGCTCTGAAGAGGGGCCTTTCCTGAGAAAGCAGGTAGTGGCTCAAAATTCCCTTCTGACAACTTAAAAGAGTTGGCCAAGTAGACCAGATCTGAGACAGGACAGGACATTTCGGGGAAACATTGTATGGCCCACCAGTCAGAGGACACTCCGTAGAGTCACAGACCTACTTGGGGGAAGGAGGTGACTTTGTGGGTGTGGTTGTGGGTTTATGATTTTGTCTCATCTTCTGAGAATAGGTAGGAAAGGCGGTTAGTTTTTTTTTTTTTTTGGAGTGTACTGTTTCTAGTAAGTCGTTTGACAAGGCGAGTGTTTCTATGTCTGTGTATTCCACTGTGTCCGTGGTTGTATACATTAGAAACGAGAATGCATCAATGTATTTGTCCTGTCTAGTAGAAAGCTTCCCAGCATTCAACCTGCCCAATTTATGAATGGGTTGCGGCTTTCCTTAAGGATGGGCAACACCTACTATCTTCCTAATTACCAATTTTCTTCCTGAATTCTTTCCAATCTCCAGAATTGGCTCATGTTTTTTTGTCCAAGATATGTACCACCTCCAAGCTCTGTGACATGGCCATGTACTGGATATCTGCAGGGAATGGCGAGCATCTCAGAAAACTCAGATATCAGTGTGACCAGTAAAGTATCAGTGGAGAAACCCTGCTTTGGGCCTTTTGCTTACATAATGTTCTGTTGCCCTTAATTTCAAGAAGTTCTTTGCCTCAGGCCACCCCTTTGTGAAGCCTGAGGAAAACAGTTTTCAAATGGAAATGAATGGGCATCACCTGTGGCCCTTTGCTTTATTGCTTTGGAAAGGGATGTGTGTGATTTAGCCTCTTGGCCCTGTGTGAGGCTGTGGCTTAGATTCTCAGCACCTGATGGATCTAAAGAAAGATCCCATGTGTGCATCCAAAACCAAAATGGCCAAAAGAGCAGTCCTTGTGGATGACGTCTCGCCTTCCTCTGTGAGGTTCCTGACTTCCATCAATAGGGATCCTTTGGGTCAGAGGAGTTCTTTAAAGCCCTGCAGAGGTGCTTGGGTTTTCTCATGACTCCAATTCACATAAAGAATCTTAACCTCTGAGTCAGTTGGCCTCAAAGTAGAGAAGCGGTGTAGTCTTCACAGCATGCCTATTTCATCACGCCTGGTTCACAGAAAGTATGTCCAGGCCACCCTGACTTTAGCAAATGAGTGGCAAGGGAGCTTATTTTGGACACTGTCTTGGACTGCGCTCCTCATAAAAACCTCCAGCCAGAGGTTATGATGAGTGTCTATATGGAAGAAAATGAGGACCATGTCGAAGTGTTTTGGTTTTAATTGTGGTCATTTGTGTGTCAGTTGGAAGAGATAACTGTGTTCACCTGGGCTTGAACTGTTGTGTGATTCCACTTAGAGACTGCTTTCTGGAACTGACCTCAGTGAAGTATTGCCATGAATTTTTTTTGAGATTTTAGGAGGCCACGCATGAGATTCGCTCTTGGTATCTGTGATCTAGGCCCAGGGTGGCTTTGCACAGAAAACTGGGAATCTTTGCAAGGATATCACATGATTTTATTCTGAAAGACTTGGCAGCCATCGATGAGAGTCAAAACACACATGGACCTAACATTGTAGACCTCAATGGGCCTTGCTTATGTTACCATTTGGCCTCTGTTTCTGTAGCCTTGCCTATGAGAGTTCTCTAGAGCTTTCATTGAAATGAGCTTCCTCACCATTTAATGGTTCCTGAATTAATTGAAACCCAGAGTGTCTCAAATTCATTTTTGAAAAATGGCTAGATAAATACCATGCAAGGTTTGAAATTCCCATGACCAGGTGGCACTGGAGAACCTTTGGATATCTGGTTCCTGATCATGAGTGTACCAGACAATGCCTTGATTGACTGGGTTTCATGAAAATGGAGTAGAACAGAGATGCCTGTAAGTTGGAGCCTGCTGAGTAGTGGGCCTAGAGCTGTGGTGTGAAGGTGTGTGATAAACATCTGTGGTGGGGCCATGTGAATATGTCTTTGACTTCCAAATGGCTTGTGACTGACATGCTGCTGCCAGCAGACCCTTATATGTAAAGGCATCTTATTATATAGAGGGGTTTCAGGGCAATGTTCAGAATCAGGTTGCTCTTGTCAAGGGGGCAAGCTATGTGGGATAGAAGCCTGGTTGGTGCATTCTCCTGTAAACCCTGACCCACCACACCTGACAGAATTCCCTCCAGCACTGTGTCCCTAATGAACTCCTTGTATTTTTTGAAGCAACACCAAACTACGAGTGCAGCAGCCAGAAACACCACGAAAAGTGGAGGATGACCAAATGACTTCACAGTCCACGCGGGCAGACACTTAGACCCAGGTGGCCAAAAATTGCCAACAAAGATAGAATTCATCACTGCTGCCTAATGTTCATTGGAAAACAAGAAACCATGTCCTCCAGGTCACATAGATGCCATTCCAGATTTGATGGTCTCACTACAAAGGAAGCTAAATCTCCTGACAACAACATATACTTTAAGTGCCCAAACTCAGAGGCAGTTTGTCAAGAAGTCTTTAGGCCAAAAGAACTTCATGTTTGTGGAGTGTTTACCCTATCCCTTACTTTTGGATACTCCTCTCCCAACTCCAAGGTTGTGAACTCCTGAGCATTTTCCATTCCGGATACGTATTCACAAATTTTCTAACTCTTCTCCTCTAATTGTGTCTTACTTGTGGTGAAGGAAATGTCAAGGCATTGTTCTGGATCAGAGTGGGGAGATTTTTGTGTAGCACATATTTGAATACACAAGAGATTAATTTTCCTATTTTCCATTCGAAATTCTGAATCCCTGACACTTACCCATACCCTACTAGACTCTCACTACTAATCCTAATATGATGGAGAAAAATAACCCAAACAAAATAGAAATACAACCAGTTCAGAGGAGGCCTGTTGTATAGTTGGACTTGCCTTTTGCATGATAAAGGGTAGGTGTTACAAATCTAGTCAATTTTTAAATGAAAAAGTTCTCCATGTGATTTAAAGTTAACAAATATGTGAATTCTTGTTTCCCTTTCTCTGAAGCCTATTCAGAACATGTATTTTTAATGCACATATTGAATCCTACCTGGTATCACACTTATATTTTTGTGAGGTGGATGACATGGCAGATACAAATTGTGAGAAGAGATCACTCCTCCTAAACACTGTTGGAACTGAAAATTCAACCTATGGGTGAGCTTCCTAGTTTAACAACATTTTACTTAAATCCATATTTAGTAAAATAAATATTTTTGCTTCAATGGATGATATATATTTCATGATGAATTTCTATTGGCATATATATTGCCAGTTTTTAATGTCTCTGTGTGTGTTTTTTGTATATATATATATATATTCTCCAGGTTCTTCAAAACATGAAATATATGTGTCTTTTATACACTCCATAAACTTATTCATGTTCATGTACTTGGATTTATAATCAACTTTTCAGAAGATTATTCCAGAAATATTCATCCACCTGAAATTCATATTTGTTACCTAGTACTGAAAGCTAACTTCAGTGAACGGTGCACACAAATCCTAATATTTTTATAGTAACTGACCCAGTTTAATATCAAAGCAAGTTGATTCCTATGGGACATGTTATGTATTTTGACGTTTATTCCTATTCAACACTGGTAAATTACTATTTCTTCTTTTTTTGCACATCATAGGATATATATTTAATCCAAAAGTTATCAAATTTACAGGTATTTGTTTCACTTTCAATCACTTCCTGCTTCAGAACACACGTATTCCTGCAGGTTACTTGACTGGTCTTATCATGAAACTTCTTTCCAAACACATTATTTTTGATTTTCATAATGATTTTTGAAGCAAAATATACACAATTTTCATGATTATCCATAACCCTAATATTTCCATTAGATGTATAAATGGTTGTAATGAATGTATGTGTATCAATATAAGATTTCATGTATATTTTCAGATATCAATTCATTCCATTATTTAAAGTTGGAACCAGTTATATTTTTAATTCTCAGTATGGTCTCTTCATGCATTATCTCAATATTCATAAACACATGGTACACCCATTTGTACCCCCAATACTAATTTATGCATCTTCAAAATATTGCTCCCAGAAACAGTGGAAGAAATACTCCACCTGATCTACATATACATTTTATCACTGTAATAATCTGGACACAAAATGCAAAGTTCACCTTTATGATTGTACCAAAGCCTAAATGGAAATTGACCATGGATTACTAAAACATCTATGTCTAAATTGCCTAATGCTCTCAAATGTCAATCTATTTGTGACTCCATATTTATTTTTCCCTAAGATTATACAGTCAAGTTCAACCCTGTTGAAAATGTCTAATATTATCACTCACTTTGTACTATACCTGATTTCCTAATATCTCTATTGATATCTGCTTTGCTACATATTTTCCCCAGTTCATCATTGTGAGTGACCCTACACATGTGCTGATATTGACATTCACTCTCTAACCGAAACCCTATTGTTAAAGAACTTTTGGTCCAAAGTCTATACTCGCCCTCATTTCAACACCTACCGACTATCTTCCTGATCCTACAGACTATCCCTGTTTGATTGGATGTTCTCTTCTACATTCAATCATCCAAGGTACAAGGTCCTATTTCATTGTATATCGATTTATCTGAGACATCTGTGCATAACATAATTCAATGCTAAGTATCCCAATCAAAGGCCCAATGCCCTTCTGGGCTTCAAATCTTACCTAGATTTCTGTTTTCATACTTATATTTCACCTATATATTCTTAAAAATGTCACAGGTTCCCAATACCATTATTAATTGAGCGGAATGATTCCTAACCCCAATCAAACATGTTATTAACCTTAACCATACACTGATCCCTCAATCTAACTTTTCAGAAGAGCAGGGACAGAGTTGGTCTCAAAATACAGGCATGTAGGGGATTCTCCACCTGCTGAGAACCTAAAAGGCCCATGCAGAAATGATCCATGGAGAAGATGTAGGCAGCTATGAAGGACCTGAGAGAGCAAAAGACATCTTCCATGGTGAATAACCTGGTCAGGATAAAGGGTTGTGTCTGAATGAGCCTCTCTTTTTTTCATATAGATAAGATGGACCAAAACAGGCCTATGTGGAGAGCTGTCCCTAGGTGCCTATGGTTGATATACCATTATAACCTGTGAAACTATCACAGGAAGTAGGGGCAGCCTCCATATCATGGGACCTTTGGAAGCAACTGTGAAGGCAAAGAGGTTGCCAAGATAGTGACCTCATTCAGTTCCTGAAGGAAGTGACCTCATCACACTTCTTTGGTGATGGAACTGTCTGAACTTGGTATCCAGGAAGCCAGGCACTCAGAGCCAGTCACAGTCCCAGTCCCAGGGGTCTCAATTTTTTTGATTTACCAAGGAGAGAGTCAGAGTTTCTTGGTAACTACTGATGTGTGGATGGCCAAATGCCAGGAAAGCTCTGAAGAGGGGCCTTTTCTGAGAAAGCAGGTAGTGGCTCACCACTGGCTCCTGACAACTTCACAGAGTTGGACAAGGAGACCAGATCTGAGAAAGGACAGGCCATTTCAGTGGAACATAGTATGACCCACCAGTCATAGGACACTCTGGATAGTCACAGTCCTACTTGGGGGAAGGAGGTGCCTTTGTATGTGTGTGTGTGTTTGTGGTTTTGTCTCATGTTCTGAGAATAGGTAGTAGCGGCGGTTTGTTTGGTTTTGAGTGAACTGTTTCTAGTAAGTCATTTGACAAGGCGAGTGTTTCTATGTCTCTGAATCCCACTGTGTCCGTGGTTGTAGATAGTTGAAAAGAGAATGGATCAATGGATTTGTGTTGTCTAGTAGAACGCATCCCAGCATGTATCCTGCCAAATTTATTAATGGTCTGAGGCTTTCCTTATCGATGGGCAACACCTGCTATCTTTCTAAGTTCCTGTTTTCTTCCTGAATTCTGGCCAATATCCAGAATAGGCTCATGGTTTTCTCTCCAAGATATGTACCACCTCCAAGCTCTGTGACATGGCCATGTACTGGATAGCTGAAGGGAATGGAGAGCATCTCAGAATACTCAGATATCAGAGTGACCATTTAAGTCTCATTGGAGAAACCCTGCTTTGGGCCTTTTGCTTACCTATTGTTCTGTTGACCTGAATGTCAGCAAGGTCTTTGCCTCAGGCCATCTCTTTTTGAAACCTGAAGAAAACAGTTTTCAAATGGAAATGAATGGACATCCCCTGTGGCTCTTTTCTTAATTTCTTTGGAAGGAGATGTGTCTGATTCAGCCTTTTTGCCCTTTGTGAGTCTGTGGCTTAGATTATCATCACCTGATGGATCTAAAGAATGATCCCATGTGTGCATTCAAACCAAACTGGCCAAAAGAGCAGTCATTATGGATAAAGTCTCTCACCTTCCTTTGTAAGGTTCCTGACCTCCATCAAGTGAGAATAGGGATCCTTTGCGTCAATTGAGTTCTTAAAAGCCCTGCAGAGGCTAGCCCATAGGTGCTTGGGTTTTCTGATTACTCCAATTCACATAAAGAATCTAAACCCCACAGTCAGTAGGCCTCAAATTGGTGAACCGAAGTAGTATTAATGGCAGGCCTATTTGACCACTCCTGGTTCACAGGAAGGTTGTACAGGCCACCCTGACTTTAGGCAAACCAGAGGCAAGGGAGCTTATTTTGGACACTGTCTTGGGCTGCGCCCCTCATGGAAACCTTTAGCCAGAGGATATGATGAGTGTCTATATGGAAGAATATGAGGGCCATGTGGGAGTGTTTTGGTTTTAATTGTGGTCATTTGTGTGGCAGTTGGAAGAGATGACTTGTAAGATTCCAGCAGACGTCGGAGGAAGAGACTACCAAGAGACTGGCTCATGCAACAGCAATGGGGATTTATTGAGGATCCAATTCAGTTCGCTGGGGCTCTGTGATCACTCAACAAGCAACAGCGGCCCAGATCCCCGAGAAGAGGTTAAGCAGTGCTTCAGTACACTTTTTGGGTAGGCAGAGGCTTTATATATATCAGAGGAAATCATCTTGATCAGCCGGAAAATCGAACAACAACTCTCCAACTTGATTAGCACATTCATTGGTGGAATCAGGTCGGGCGGGGGTGATAGGTCGATCCTAAGGAGGGGGGTACATTCAAACTGATTGGTTTGGGCCCTGGTATGCTTAGGTGCCAAGCTGCACAGGGTCCTAGATTATTAAACAACTGGATGGTCAGGGGGAATATTTAATGGGCAGTGAAAGGATTGTCCTAACAGCTACAGGAATTTCAGGTTTTAGGTTTAGCATGGGAACTTAACAATACCTGTTCCTTTACATTTTAACTCAGGCTTTGCAGCTTAGAAACTTTACAACACCCGCTATTTTACACTTTAACTTCAATTTCTTTTACCCTAACAGACTGGGTCCACCTGGGTGTGAACTCTGGTGTGATTCCCCTTAGACACTGAGTTCTGGAACTGAACTCAGAGAAGAGGTGTCATGAATTGTGTTGGGATTATAAGAGGCCACACATGAGAGTTGCGCTTGGAAACTGAGATCTAGGCCCAGGGTGGCTTTCCACAGAGCATTGGAAATTTCAGCCAGGATATCACATGATTTTATTCTGAATGACTTGGCAGCCATAGTTGAGAGTCAAAACACACATGAAACTCACACTGTAGACCTCAATGGGCCTGGTTTCATGTGACCTTTTGGCCACTCTTTGAGAAGCCTTGTCTGTGAGAGTTCTATAGAGATTTCATTGAAATCAGCTTTCTCAAAATTTAAAGGTTCCTAAATGAATTGAAACCCACAGTGCCTCCAACTTCATCCTTGAAAAATGGCTAGATAAATACCATGAAATTTTTGAAATTCCCAGGACCAGGTACCACTGGAGAAAGTTTGGATGTCCGGTTTCTGATCATGAGTATAACAGACAGTGCCTTGATTCACTGGGTTTCATGCAAATGGTGTAGAACAGAGATGCCAGTAAGTTGGAGCCTTCTGAGTAGTGGGCCTAGAGCAGTGGAGGGCAGGTGTGTGATAAAACATCTGTGGTGGGGCCATGGGGATCTTCCATTGTCTTCCAAATGGCTTGTGACTGACATGGTGCAGCCAGCAGACCCTTATATGTAAAGGCATCTTGTTATTTGGAGAGGTTTCAGGGCAATGTTCAGAATCAGGATGCTACGGTCAAGGGAAAAGCTATGTGGGATAGAAGCATGGTTGGTGCATTCTCTTGCAGACCCTTACCCACCACAGGTGACAGAACTCCCTCCAGCACTGTACCAGGTGAACTACTTGTATTTCGTGAAGCAAATAACAAACTCCCAGTGCAGCAGTAAGAAATACCACGAAAAGTGGAGGATGACCAAATGGCTTCACAGTCCACACAGAGAGAAACTTAGCCCCCAGTGGACACTGTTAACCTACATAGAGAGAAATCAGCACTGCTGCCTCATGTTCAGTGGAAAATAAGAAACTATGTCCTCCAGGTCACATACATGCACACCCAGCTTTGATGGTCTCACTACAAAGGAAGCTCCTGACAAATACTTATATTTCAAGTGCGCAACCTCAGAGGCAGTTTCTCAAGAAGACTTTAGGCCAGCAGAGCTCCATGTTTGTTGAGTGTTTACCCTGTCCCTTACTTTTGGAAACTCCTCTACCACCTCCAAGGTTGTGAACTCCTGAGCGTATTCCATTCCAGATATGTATTCACAGAATTTTTAACTCTTCTCCTCTAATTGTGTCTTACTTCAGGCGAGGGTAATGTCAAGGCATTTTTCTGTATGAGAGTGCAAAAATTTGTGTGCAGCATTTATTTGAAATACTGAATCCCTGACATTAACCCATATCCTAATAGACTCTGACTACTAATCCTAATATGATGAAGAAAAATAACTCAAACAAAATAGAAATACAAGCATTTCATAGGAGGCATGGTTTATAGTTGGACTTGCCTTTTGCATTATATAGGGTAGGAGTAATAAATCTAGTCAATTTTTAATTGAAATAGTTTTCCATGTGTTTTTAAAGTTAACAAATATGTAAATTACTGTCTCCCATTCTCTCTAGCTTATTCAGAACATGTGTTTTTATATGCACATATAGAATCCTACCTGGTTATCACACATACAGTCTCATGAGGAGGCTGATTGGCAGATACAAATTGTGAGAAATGACCACTCCTCGTAAACGCTGTTGGAACTGAAAATACAACCCATGGGTGAGCTTCCTATTTGAACAACCTTATACAAAAATCCATGTTCAGTGAAATTAATATTTTTGGATCTGATGATGATATATATTTCACGATAAATTTCGATTGGCATATATATTGCAATTTTTAATGTCTCTCTCTCTGTGTGTGTGTATATATATATATGTATATATATATATATATATATATATATATATATATATATATATATATATACATATATACATATATATATGCACTCTGTCTAGATTTTTCAAAATATGAAACATGTGTCTTATTGTAGACTCCCTAAATTCATTTATATTCATGTATGTGGATTTATAATCAACTTTTCACAAGATTATTCTCAGAAATACTCATCCACCTAAAATACATACTTGTTTCCTAGTACTGAAAACTAACTTCGTTGAATGGTGCATACATATCCTAACATTTCTACAGTAACTGACCCTGTTTAACATCAATTCAAGTAGATTACTATGGGACATGATGTGTATTTTGAAGTTCATTTTTATTCAACACTGGTACATTGCTATTTCTTCAGTTTATGCACATCATAGGATACATATTTCATCCACAAGTTAGCAAATTGATAGGCATTTGTTTCACTTTCAGTCACTTCCTGCTTCAGAACACATGTATTTCTCCATGTTTCTTGACTGATATTTTCATGAGACTTCTTTCCAAACACATTATTTTCGATTTCCGTAATCACTTTTGAAGCAAAACCCACACACCTTTCATGATAACCCATAACCCTAATATTACCATTAGATGTATAACTCGTTGGAATGAATGACTGTATATCAATATTAGATTTCTTATATATTTTCAGATATCAATTCAATCCATTATTTAAAGTGGAACCAGTTATATTATTTATTCACATGATGGTCAATTGATGCATTATCAATATAATCTATGACACAGGGTATACCCTTTTTACCCCCAATACTAATTTATATTTCTTCAAAATAGTGCTCCCAGAAATGGTGGAAGAAATACCCATGTCACCTGATCTACATATACATTTTATCACAGTAATATTCTGGACACATAAAACAAAGGTCACTTCTATAATTGTACCAAAGCCTAAATGGAAAATGAGCATGGATTACTAAATGCACCCATGTCCAGGTTGCCTAATGCTCTCAAATGTCAATCCTATTGGTGACTACATATTTGTTTCTTTCTAACATTATATATCCAAACTCAACCCTGTTGAAAATGTCTAGTCCTATGACTCAGTTTATATTTTGCCTGATTTCCTAATGTCTCTATTAATATCTGCTTTCATCCATATTTTCCCCAGTTCATCATCGTGACTGACTCTTCACATGTGCTAACATTTACATTCACTCTCAACTGAAACCATATTGCTAAAGAACTTTTGGTCCAGATCATATACTCACTCTTCTTCCTAAAACTACTATCTCCTGTTCCTACCGAGTATTCCTTTTTGACTTGATGTTCTCTTCTACATTCAATCATTCAAGGTACATGGTCCTATGCCATTGTATATCGATTTATCTGAGACATCTGTTCAGAACGTAATTCAACGCTAAGTATCCCAATCAAGTTCCCATGCCCTTCTCGGCTTCAAATCTTAACTAGATTTCTGTTTTCATACTTATATTTCACCTATATATTCTTGTAAATATCGCAGGTTCCCAATACTGTTATTCAACCCTCAGAATGATTCCTCACCCAAATCGAACCTGTTATTCACCCTAATCATACACTCTTCCCTCAATCTAACTTTACAGAAGAGCAGGGAAGGAGTTGGTATTTCAATACAGGAATGTAGGCGATCTTCCACCTGTTGAGAACCTCAAATGTCCTACATAAATGACACCTGGATAAGTTGTAGGCAGCTATGAAAGACCTGAGAGAGCAAAAGTCCTCTTCCATGGAAAACAACCTGGTCAGGATGTAGGGATATGTATGAATCAGCCTCTCTCTTATTAATGTAGAGAAGATGGACCAAACCAGGCCTGTGTGGAGAGCTGTTCCTGTGTGCCTATGGTTGATATACCATTCTAACTTGTGAAAGTGTCACAGGAAGCAGGGGCAGCCTCCATCTCATGGGACCCTTGGAGTCAACTCTTAGGACAAAGTGGTTGCCAAGGCAGTGAACTCATTCAATTCCTGAAGGAAGTGACTTACGTCACTTCCGTGGTGATCAAACTCTCTGAACTTAGATCCAGTAAGCCAGGCACCCAGAGCCAGTCCAAGTCCCAGTCTTAGTGGTCTCACTTGTTTTGATTTTCCAAGGATAGAGTCAATCTTTCTTGATACCTACCGATGTGGGAATGGCCAAATAACAGGAAAGCTCTCAAGAGGGGCCTTTTCTGAGCAAGCAGGTAGAGGCTCACCCCTGGCTTCTGACAAGTTCACAGAGTTGACCAAGGAGACCTAATCTCATACAGGACAGGCCATCTCAGGGGAACATAGTGTGGCCCACCAGTCAGAGGACACTCCGGATAGTCACAGACCCATTTGAGGGAAGGAGGTGCCTTTGTTATGTGGGTGTGGTTTTTTGGTTTGTCTCATATTCTGAGAATATGTAGGAAAGGTGGTTTGTTTGGTTTGTAGTGAACTGTTTTTAATAAGTCATTTGACAAGGCGACTGTTTCTATGTCTGTGTATCGCACTGTGTCCGTGGTTGTAGACATTAGAAAAGAGAATGATTCAATGGATGTGTCCTGTCTGGTAGAAAGCTTCCCAGCATTCATCCTGCCCGATTTATGTATGGACTTTGGCTTGCCTTATCGATGGGCAACACCTGCTAATTTCCTAAGTTGCTGTTTTCTTCCTGAATTCTGGCCACTCTCCAGAAGAGGCTCATGGTTTTGTGTCCAAGATATGAATCACTTCCAAGGTCTGTGACATGGCTATGTTCTGGATAGCTGAAGTGAATGGCGAGAATCTCAGAAAACTCAGATCACTGTGACCAGAAAAGTCTCAGGGGATAAACCCTGCTTTGGGACTTTTGCTTACATATTGTTCTGTTACCCTGAATGTCAGGTAGTTCTTTGCCTCAGGCCACCCCTTTGTGAAACCTGAAGAAAACAGTTTTCAAATGGAAATGAATGGAAATCACCTGTGGCTCTTTGCTTAATTGCTTTGGAAAGGGATGTGTCTGAATCAGCCTCTTAGCTCTGTGTGAGGCTGTTGATTAAATTCTCAGCCCCTTATGGATCTAAAGAAAGATCCCATGTGTGCATCCAAAACCAAAATGGCCGAAAGTACAGTCATTGCAGATGAAGTCTTTCGCCTTCCTCTGTAAGGTTCCTGACCTCTATAAAGTGAGAATAGGGAAGATAGACCAAGCCAATTGATGTCTCCTTTTGGAAAAATTGTACCACCAATGAGAGCATCAGCAAAATTACCCCAACACTACCACAAGTCGCTGCACCAACAGATACTTCACAATGCATACATGTTAGTTCACAATGCATACAAGTGATATATATTCCAGGCAAGTTCTGCAAGCAGTTCAGTGATGGCTATTGCAGAAGCTGTAGATTGGTTTTATCTTTGTCTTCACCAGCACTGGGTTGAAGATTGGAATTCTGGCAATAATGGCTAAAGAAAAAATTACTTACCATTCCAGAAGGCACTAAAAAACCCAATTATCTTAACAGTTTACATTATCTTGAAGAGAATTATTAAATATAATGAAAAGGAAAGGTGAAAGTCAACAAACAGTTCTGCTAAACTCCTTTTTTTGTTCACATATTAAAACAATCCTCAACAGTTGTTTACCCAATTTAAATTAAACTATTTAAATCACGTCAATAAAAAAAAAATTTGGATCCATTTTTTCATGAGCGCACATCATATATGATATATGGATATATGTACATTCAAACATAAAACACAAAACACAAGTGTGCACAAATAATATAATATATACAACACATAACATAATAGTAAAGGCCTTATAACTTTTTACAGGTGAAATCACCATTGGAATGTCTAAAAACTCTATAGTCAAAAAATAGAACTGATCAGCAAAACATTAACCTAGGTCTGTATGAGCTCAAAAAAAAAATAAAAAATAGAACTTCATGATGTGGGAAAGGGCAATAATAAAATAGATATTGAAAAAAGCATCCTGGTTCTGTCGCAGATGTAAGGATAGCCAAACTGGAGTTTTGGATATCAGCTGTTATGAATTTGAGCCAAATCATCTTCTTTTTGGTCTATAGAAATCACTTTAGTTAATTTCTCTGGAATCCATATTGCCTGCTGTTCTTCCTGTGGAAACACACAAACAGACCCCTGACTAAAGACAATCACTGGGTCAGGACTTTAGTTAATCTCTCCAAAATCCAAATCAGCTGCTGTTCTTCCTGTGGAAACACACAAACAGACGCCCGACTCCAGACAATTACTGGGTCAACACTTTTCCATTGTCCTATTAGAATATCCTTCCAAAGGACCTTGGGCTTATGCACATTTTTTGGAAACATATGCCTTTCCACAGCACTAAGTCCTGGTGAATCCAAGTTTAAAAAGTTTAGAGTAAAAAGCGTTAATTTAAGTTTATCTTTGGGGAATATATACCCCTTCTCAATTCCATCTTTGTGCTTTAATAAGTACATTTTTATTGTTTGATGTGCTCTTTCAACTATGCCTTGTCCCTGTGGATTGTATGGGATTCCTGTTATATGAGTAATGCCCAAATGATGAGCAAAATTGTTTAAGAGTTAGAAGTGTAACCGGGGTCATTATCTGTTTTTAACTGTTTTGGAATGCCCACAGTGGCAAAATTTTGTAAGCAATGAGCTATAACATCTTTAGTTTTTTTCTCCAGCATGAAGGGAGCCCATTAAAAATCCAGAACAAATATCAACTGTAACATGCAAATATTTTAATTTTCCAAATTCTGGCAAGTGTGTGACGTCCATCTGCCAAATATGGTTAGGTATCAATCCTCTAGAATTGACTCCAAGATTAACTTGTGGTAAAAAGGTCACACAATTTTGACATGTTTTATAATTTGTCTAGATGTTCCTTAGTTTTTTTGAAATGCTTTTGTAAAGTATAAGCATTGACATGGAACTTTTTAAGAAAATTTATTGCTTCTTCTAGTGTAAAGAAAATATGTATGTATGTCAATTGTAGTTTTATCTGCTAAATCATTGCCCAAACTAAGGGTTTAGGCAATCCTCTATGTGCCCTGATATGTCCTATAAAGAATGGATCTTTTCTGTCCCAGATTAGACTTTGTATAGTGGAAACCAAAGAGGAAAACAGTAGAGAAAGGGGAAATCCTACCAGCATCTTCAAGGGATACTATAGCATTAACTATATACTGACTATCGGAAAATAAATTAAATACAGAATCTTTAAAAATCACAAAAGCTTGTAATACTGTACTAAGCTCTACCTTGTGAGCTGATTGTTTTGGTACTAAAAATATAAAGTTGGATCAGGTGTAACTATTGCTGTTGTACCATTATTTAACCGATCGGTGAATATATTTGGAGCATTCATGATAGGTGTTTTCTTGTCATTTTTGGAAAAATTACAGGATGCGATGACCAAAAAGACAATAAAAGATAAGATGGTAAGTGGTTATCAAATGAAACATTAGATTTACACACGATTATTGCCCAAGTATTTAACTAATTAGCTAATTCATCAATTTGATTCATAGTATATGGAGTAATAATTTTATTGGTTGAAATTCCACACACACTCTTTTTGCTGCTTTTATTCCTATGAGTATTAATTCTCCCTCAGCCTCAGGATAGCAAGTAATAATAGTGTTAGAAGAATAAGATAAATGTATCCATAATAATGGACCTTCTTCCCAAAATACTCCTGTAGAAATATTTTTTTTGTTGTTAGTACAATAAATAATAAATGCAAAATTATATCAACTCTATCCAAAAGCATATTTCCCATATATGTTTCAATGATTTTTATTGCTTTTCTTGCTTCAGGCGTTAACATTCTGAGTGAATTTGGATCTCATGGTCCTTTTAGGATATCAAATAAAGGTCCCAACTCTCCTGTTGGTATACCTAGATGAGGCCTTATCCAATTTAAGTCTCCTAATAACTCTTGAAAGTCATTAATTGATTTGAGTTGATCTACTCGTATTTGAATTATTGGTTGACTGACCATGGTTGAGGATAATAGAGCTACTAAATAATTAATTGGAAAATTTAATTGTATTTTACCTATTGCTATCTCTAGGTTATAATTTTTTAATACGTTTGTAAGTGTGGCATACCATTCTAGCAATGGGTTTTTAACTTTGTGTGCTAATAATACATCATCCATATAGTGAAAAATTTGTATTTCAGGAATTTGATTTCTAAGTGGCTGGATTACTTTGTTAACATAAATTTGACGCATAGTTGGGCTGTTAGCCATCCCTTGAGGGAGTACTTTCCACTCATATCTCTTGTCAGGACCTTCATGATTCAGTGCAGGTATAGTAAATGCAAAACTTGGAATATCCTCAGGATGAATTGGAATTGAAAATAAAACGATCTTTAATATCTACAACGAAAACATACCAAGTTTTTGGCAAAGCACACAATTGAGGAATCTCTGATTGAGCAGGTCCCATAATAACCATCCCATTATTAATGGCTCTTAAATCTTGCAATAATCTCCATTTACCAGATTTCTTTTTAAGGACAAAAATGAGAGTATTATGGGGAGACACAGAAGGTTGTATATGTCCTTCCGCTAATTGTTGTTTGACCAGGTCATGGGCTACTTGTATCTTTTCTTTAGTCAGGGGCCACTGAGGAACCCATACTGGTCTTTCTGATTTCCAAGTAATATTTATTGTCTCAGTGGCCCTTTCTGAAAATCCAACCCATATCTATCTGTTCCTTGATCTTTTTGTATTGGTGTTGCTATACCTTGTTCTTGCTTTTCTAATCTTTTTCCTTTCCTAAAATCTTGTCTAGCCATAATAGTGGGTGAATTTTGATTGATGTTATTTGTTAATGTCAAACCTAATTGATCTAGGACATCTCATCCTTATAAATTTACGGGAAGATGTTCCAATACATATGGCTGTATAGTTCCTTCACATCCTTCAGGATCCTTCCAATCTAATACCGTTGCACTTTTATGGGGATTAGTCGCCACTCCTAGGCCTCGAAGCGTTTGAGTGGCTTGTTGTAATGGCCAATGTTTTGGCCATTCTTGACAACAGATGATGCTAAGGTCTGCACCTGTATCCAGTAGCCCATTGAATTCATGTCCTTGAATATTTAGTTTTAGCATGGGGCGAGAATATAAATTTAAAGAAAGCATAGCCCAATCTACACCTGTGGAGCCTAATCCCTTGGAACCCCTTTCTACAGCATAACTGTAAAATTTATCATGTGGGCTGGGTATTATTAGTAATTGTGCTATTCTATCTCCTGGAGAAATTACTGATATACCCTTTGGAGAACTGGCTATAATTTTTATTTCACCTTCATAATCGGGATCAATTACCCCAGGACTCATCATAAGTCCTTTTAGAGTAGAAGAGCTGCATCCCAATAATAAGCCTACTGTTCTTTTGGGAAGAGGTCGTTTCACCCCTGTGGGAATGATTTGAACTCCCATCTCTGGAGTTAGTATTGATCTGGCGGAGGCACAGATGTCCAACCCTGCGCTCCCTCTGGTTTGTCTGATGAGGGATCTGATGAACAATGTGTCGTGGGCACTACACTGATGGGGTTGCTGGTTTCCTCCAGTGCTCCATATATTTGCGGTTTCGGGCCCCAGAGCATTGGGCCCCCCTGTCCATTTTTTGGCAATGGAGCCGGATGCCTTTCTTCATGATATCGTGGATAAACACCTGGTGCTTGTTTGTTTTTTGATAATGAAGCACCCTCTATGGTGGTTTGAGAATGGTATTCATTAGCCCAATGTCTCCCTCTACGTCATCGTGGCCAAATACCCGGTATTCTAGTCTTTTGATACCTAGTTTTGTTAAACCCTCCTCCTATGGGGCAATTCCTTTTAAAAAGTCCTGTTTGTTCACAATTGTAGCATGTTCTTGGCCTGTCTTCTAAAGCCTGTTTTACTAAAGCTGCCACAATTTGCCCTTTTTCATTAATGTCTCTGGCATCTAAAGCCTGTTTTATTGCAGCTGCCACGACTTGCTCTTGTTCATTAATGTCTCTACCAAATTTAATAAATGTGTTTAAATCTTCATGTTTCCATGGTCTAATGATACCTCTGCAGCAATGATTCGCTTGGTCATAAGCCAGTTGTTTTAATAATGGCATTGCTTGTTCTGTATTTCCAAAAACTCTGTAGCTGTTTCAATAAGCCTATCTACAAATCCAGCGTAAGATTCATTAGTTCCTTGTATTACCTTAGATAATTGACCTTGTAAACCTCCATGTCCTTGTAAAGTCTTCCATGCCCTAACTGCCTCTACAGCAATTTGTGCGTATATGCCAGGATCATATGGAATTTGTTGTTGCTGATCCTCATAAGGTCTCTTTTCTAACAACAAATCTAGATTTCTCTGAGGATAACCAGCTGCTGCATTTCGCCTAGACATCTCTTTGCAAAATTCCTCATTGGCAACCTTCCATAATAGGTATTGACCTCCATTTAGCACAGCTTTACACATATTAGCCCAATCTGCTGGCGTCATGTTCAAGGTGTTAATGGATTCGACCAAGCTTACAATGAAGTGTGCTTGAGGACCATATGTTGTTACAGCCTCTTTTAGCTGCTTCACTATTTTGAAATTTAAAGCATGGTGAATTCGCTGCCCTCCTACCTCAAATACAGGGCATGTTAATACTTGAGATCCTGTGTCTCAGGATCCGAACTATCAACTGTTGGGGTTGGGGGCCTCCCAGCACATGGAGGTGGCCTTGTTAGTTGGACATTTACATCCTCTGGTGACAGAAAGGTGTTAGTAGCAGTCTCCTTTTTAAACTTTGCCCCTGATTGCTTTTTATGCTCTAAACTTGGTTCCTCTATCTTTGTCTGAACTGAAGGCTTTGGACTAAGCAAACCAGATATGAACGTCCACAATGGCAATGTGCCAACTGGCATAGTCCCTCGGCTGCTCTTTTCTAATCCTTTTAAATCTTCACCATGATGGTTCCATTGTGATATATTTAATGACTCCTCCTTCAAAAGCCATGGGCTACATTTTTGTATTGTATCAACAAATGCCCTGACTGTCCTTGATATTTCTGAGATGCCTCCTTTCTCTAACAATTTATTTAACACTCTTTCAGTTAGTTTTTTACTAATTTCTGATCCCGTATTTCTATTATAATACAACCCAACAAGATGACGCCAAACAAAACTGAGACAGAATGAATTAAAAAGGGAACAACAAAAAGTCATTATAGCCTTTCTATCCTCCTGACATGTGCATCCGTCCTTTATACCTATCTGTTCCTCAGACGTAAATAGTTTTTTCTCAGATGTGAGTGGTTTTTCTTCCATCCCACTCATCTCCAGGAACAGGCAACTTAAAACAAAAGTGAAGCAAAACAAAGGAGTCATCTTAAAATGGCTACCCATCCTTTCACCTTGCCCACAGGGGCAAGCAGTTTACCTTATCACTTACCCTCAGTCGTTCCCCATGTGAGCCACCAAATGCTGCAGTCTGGCTGGGCATGATTCAGGAGCCACTTGTCAAAAAAAAAAAAAAAAACTAACTTTATTTTTAGAACCACACACGGCAAACAAAACAACTCCTCAGGAAAAACCCTCAGAGCCCAACTGCCACTACTGGCTTCCTTGTAAAGTCTCTCTCACACACACAAGCCTCTCCACCTGCCACAATCCTACTGCTCTTGAGGCCGATTGGCTGGGTGGAGCCAAAAACGTTCCCCAAGGAGCAGCTCCATGGTCTGAAAGGGCAGGGAAACAGCACAATGAGCATCACCACAGAGGAGCCAATCAGCTAGATGATGCTGAGGTCGCTGTGAGCCAATAATCAGCCAGCAGCTGGAAATTTGCTGGCAGCTGGAAGTTTGCTGGGGCCCCTTCAGCTGTGGCTCTCAACAAATTCCTGTCTCATTTCTCTGTAGCCTATTCAGCACATGTATTTTTATATGCACATATAGTATCCTATCTTTTATCACATGTACATTTTTGTGAGGTGGCTGACTTGGCAGATACAAATTATGAGAAGAGATCACTCCTCCTAAACATTGTTGGAACTGAAAATTCAAAATATGGGTGAACTTCCTAGTAGAATAACATTATACATAAATCCATTTTCAGTGAAATAAATATTTTTGCATCTGTGGATGACATATATATTTCATGATGAATTTTGATTGGAATACACACTCTACAAATTTTTCAAAATATGAAATATATGAGTCTTATTATACACTCCTTAAAATCATTCATATTCATGTATGTGGATTTATGATCAACTTTTCACAAGATAATTCTCAGAAATATTCATCAACCTGAAATACATATTTGTTACCTAGTACTGAAAGATAACTTCAGTGGATGGTGCATACAAATCCTAATATTTCTACAGTAATACCCAGTTTAATATCAATGCAAGTAGTTTCCTATGGGACATGATGTGTATTTTCCGGTTCATTTTTATTCAACAGTGGTACATTACTATTTTCTCAGTTTATGCACATCATAGGATATATATTTCATCCACAAGTTCACAAATTTATAGGCATTTGTTTCAATTTCAATCACTTCCTGCTTCAGAACACATATATTCCTCCAGATTTTTTGACTGGTCTTTTCATGAGACTTCTTTTCAAACACATTATTTTCGATTTCCATAATCACTTTTGAAGCAAAACTCACACATTCTTCTTGATAAACCATAACCCTAATATTACCGTTAGATTTATGACTGGTTATAATGAATGTATGTATATCAATTTAAGATTTCCTTTACATTTTCAGATATTAATTAAATCAATTATTTAAAGTTGGAACCAGTTACATTATTTGTTCACAGTATGGTCTATTCATGCATTATTTCTATATTCATAGACACATGGTACACCTCTTTGTTCCCCCAATACGAATTTACACGTCTTCAAAATATTGCTCCCAATAATGGTGGAAGAAATACTCATGTCACCTAATCTACATATACATTTTATCACAGTAACATTCTGGACACAGAAAACAAAGGTCACTCTTATGATTGTACCAAAGCCTAAAAGGAAAGTGAGCATGCATTACTAAAAACATCCATGTCCAGGTTGCCTAATGCTCTCAAATGTAAATCCTATTGTTGACTATATATTTGTTTCTTCCTAAGATTATATATTCAATCACAAGCCTGTTGAAAATATCTCATCCTATCCCTCACTTTAAACTTTGCCTGATTTCTTAAAGTCTCTATTGACATCTGCTTTCCTACATATTTTCCCCAGTTCTCATTGTGACTGACTCTTCACATGTGCTGATATTTACATTCACTCTCTACTTGAAAACCTATTGCTAGAGAACTTTTTGTCCAAATCCTATACTCACTCTTGTTTCTAAACCTAGCAACTATCTTCCTAATCCTACGGACTTTCTTTTTTTAATTGGATGTTCTCTTCAACATTCAATCATCCAAGGTACAAGGTCCTATGCCATTGAATATCGATTTATCTGAGACATCTGGGCAGGACATAACTCAAAGCTAAGTAACCCACTCAAGGGCCCAATGCCCTTCTGGGCTTCAAATTGTACCTAGATTTCTGTTTTCATACTTGTATTTCACCTATATATTCTTTTAAATATCCCAGTCTCCCAATACCATTATTCATCCTTCAGAATGATTCCTAACCAAAATCGAATATGTTATTAACCCTAACCATAGACTTTTCCCTCAATCTAACTTTACACGTGAGCTGGGAGAGTGTGATCAGGAAAGTCTCAGTGGAGAAACCCTGCTTTGGGCCATTTGCTTACCTATTGTTCTGTTGCCCAGAATATCAGGAAGTTCTTTGCCTCAGGTCACCCCTTTGTGAAGCCTGAAGAAAGCTGTTTTCAAACAGAAATGAATGAGCATCACTTGTGGCTCTTTGGGTCAAATGAGTTCTTCAAGCCATGAAGAGGTGCTTGGGTTTTCTCATGACGCCAAATCACATAAAGAATCTATACCTATCAGTCAGTAGTAGTCAGTCAATATTGCTCCTAAAAATGGTGAAGAAATACTCATGTCAAATGATCTACATATATATATATATATATATATATATATATATATATATATATATATATATATTTAATCACAGAAATATTCTGGGCACAGAATTCAAAGTTCACATTTATGATTGTACCAAAGCCTAAATGGAAAGTGAACATGGATTACTAAAAATATCATGTCCAGGTTGCCTAATGCTCTCAAATGTAAATCCTATTGGTGACTACATATTTGTTTCTTCCTAAGATAATATATTCAACCTCAACCCTGTTGAAAATGTCTAATCCTATCACTCACTATATACTTTGCCTGATTACCTAATGTCTCTATTTATATCTGCTTTCCTACATATTTTCCCAATTTCATCATTGTGACTGACTCTTCACATGTGCTGACATTTAAATTCATTCTCTAACCGAAAACCTATTGCTAAAGAACTTTTGTTGCAAATTCTACATGCACTCTTCTTCCTAATCCTAACTACTATCTTTCTAATCCTACTGACTATCCCTTTTTGACTGGATGTTCTTTTCTACATTCAATCATCCAAGGTACAAGGTCAAATGCCATTGTATATCGATTTATCTGAGACATCTGTTCAGAAGTTAATTCAATGCTAAGTATCCCAAGCAAGGGCCCAATGCCCTTCTGGGCTTCAAATCATACTTAGATTTCTGTTTTCATGCATACATTTCACCTCTATATTGTTATAAATATCGCAGGTTCCCAATACCATTATTCACCCAGCAAAATGATTCCTAACCCAAATCAAACCTGTTATTAACCCTAACCATACAGTATTCCCTCAATCTTACTTTACAGAAAAGCAGGGAAAGAGTTGGTCTTATAATACTGGAATGTAATGGATCTTCCACCTGGTGATAACCTCAAATGTCCATGGCGAAATGATCCCTGGAGAATATGTAGGCAGCTATGAAGGACCTGAGAGAGCAAAAGGCATCTTCCATGGCAAACGGCTTGGTCAGGATAAAGGGTTGTGTCTGAATCAGCTTCTATTCTTAAAGCAGAGAACATGAGCCAACCCAGGCCTGTGTGTAGATCTGTTCCTGGGAGATTATGGTTGATATACAATTCAAACTTGTTAAAGTGTCACAGGAATTAGGGCCAGCCTCCATCTCATGGGAACCTTGGAAGCAACGTTTGGACAAAGTGGTTGCCAAGAGAGTGACCTCATTCAGTTCCTGAAGGAGGAACTAAAAACAGTTCCATCACACTTCAGTGGTGATGGAACTCTCTGAACTTGGGATCCAGGATGCCAGGCACCCATAGCCAGTCCCAGTCCCAGCCCCAGTGGTCTCACTTGTTTGGATTTACAAAGACAGAGTCAGTCTTTCTTGGTACCTACAGATGTGAGGAAGGCCAAATGCAAGAAAGCTCTGAAGCAGAGCTTTTCCTGAGAAAGCAAGTAGAGGCTCACCGCTGGCTCCTGACAACTTCACGGAGTTGGCCAAGGAGACCAGATCTAAGACAGGACAGGCCATTTCGGGGGAACATTATTGGCCCACAAGTCAGAGGACACTCCGGATAGTCACAGACCTACCTGGGCGAAGGAGGTGCCTTTTTTTTGTGGTTATGAGTTTGTGGTCTTGTGTCATGTTCTTAGAATAGGTAGAAAAGTAGGTTTGTTTAGTTTGGAGTGGACTGTTTCTAGTAAGTCGTTTGAGAAGGCGAGTGTTTCTATGTCTGTATATCACATTGTGTCCGGGGTTGTAGACATTAAAAAAAATGCATCAATGGATGTGTCCTATCTAGTAGAAAGCTTCACAGCATTTATCCAGCCAAATTGATGAATGGACTGTAGCTTGCCTTATGGATGGGCAACACCTACTATCTTTCTAAGTTCCTGTTTTCTTCCTGAATTCTGGCCACTCTCCAGAATAAGCCCATGGTTTTGTGTCCAAGATATGTACCCCCTCCAAACTCTGTAACATGGCCATGAACTGGATAGCTGAAGTGAATGGCGAGCATCTCAGAAAACTCAGATAT